>NC_056628.2:97416784-97651784 GCF_002870075.4 Lactuca sativa
TCGCAAGGGTGGTAAAGTCAAAAAGTTTGACTATGCTTCAGGTAAGTCTATTATCTAACTCTATTAAGTTCCTATTTGGATATTCTTAATACATGATGTAATGTAATTAAATTTTGATGTTTTGTAAGATCAAAGAAAAGAAAGGAAGCTTAAAGGAAGAGTAAGTTGATTCTGATCGTGGAGAGATGGATTTCGATCGCATGGTTCGCTGATCAGAATTTTGAGCTGCTGCTTAAGAGTTATGATAGATTTCTTAGGAATAGATAACAACATAGTTTTCATATGTATTTGCATTGTAAGGAAAAGTTTTTCTGCAATTTTATAAAAAAAAAATTTTGATTTTATATTATTTTAAGTTTCCTTACAATGGCATTTGTGAAAATTGTTGTTTATGTGTTTCCATTGATAGATATATTGGGAAATGGATTTGATTCTTTTGTTTGTGGTAGTGTTATAATTTACCAAATAACGAAGCATTCTCATCACCCAAGTTTTAGTTGGATAGAAACTTGGAATCATGAAAGTTGTATTGTGTGATGAATGAGAACCTTCATCTTTGGGAAATTAATACTAATTCTATGTTCACATGTATATGTGAGTCAAGTGAAGGACTAGGGGATCGGGTACACTTGGTTGTGCGATGGTCAGGTCCACCACAATGAATGATAAGACTATTTGTTATGATTTACTAAAGTTGGTAAATATGGTTATGCTTCAAAGATTAAGTGCCTGAAAAAAGTTTCAATGTATGGCAGGACGAATAAGAAGAATCAAATTACGTAGAAAGATAAAAGTTTCTCCAATTTGAGAAGAAGGGAGACTACTTGAGTATCATGTTTTATGATTATCTTAGTGATTATGAAACCATATAACAATTGATCCTCTAAGGACATCTTAGTGCATTTGTATGGCTATGAAGAGGAATCGTGAATTGTTAAAATGGTTAAGTCAAAAGGTGAATCATACTTCCAAAACCAAATTTTAGAGTCACACTCCAAGATTGAGCCTTGAGTGACATAATCTTAAGAAAGGTTTATAACACTTATCAAATGTTTTCTACTCTTGTACATTTGAAATTGGTAAGTTGTGATGTTTTGGATAAAACAAAGACCAACTAAGGCCAATTATGTGAAGTGTTTGTCTTGATAAGAAACCGCACTAACTCTTGAATATTTTTTGTCAAGTAATGTTCCTTGTAAAAGTGAATCTTATATATCAAGATGTCAGTGGGAGTCTTAAGGATCTTGAATAGCTTCAAGAACTAATCAAGAGTAAATCTATTGTTAATCACTAGCAAACGACTTGAGGTTTGTAACCTATCGTGTTGACATATTCTTGTTTCTATGCCCATTCCAGTTAAAGTTGATTATGCATGTGAGTTCTATGAGTTCTCAGCTATTTGCATAACAACTTGGAAGAAATGGTAGGCCCTTGTGCCGGCAGGTGGCAAGAGATTAAGATTGAACAAGTTCAGTCCATATGAGTTTGGATTTGTCACTAACCTTGTCTTGTGATTATGGTTATTACAAATTTACATGGATAGGAACACATACACCATAAAAATATAAGTTTCATAAGGTTTCTCTCCAATTCATGAAAATGATTGTGAGGAAATGTTTTCACTAAGTCGATTTTAAGGAGATAGAAATTGTGTTATTTACATTCTCAAATTCGTTTATGATTACGACATCCCTCTTCATAGTTTGAATTGTGAGAAATGGTAAAAGGTCTAAACATTTGAGATTTATTATTGTAAGATCTAGAATTGTTCAGAAACACATGTGAGCTATCTAAGGAAAGGTGTATAAATTTGAGAAGCCTAGTTAAAGTCTTATTGAAGCATCTCGTATCAGAAATCCGAACTTTGGTAAGAAAGTAAATAAGTATTGATTTCTAGAAGTCCAGCTGATTTCTGGGTGCATATCAAAGTTAGTGGGAGCATAAGTGTTATGCTAATAAGAATATAATTATTATGCTAGTGGGAGCACAATTATTACGTTAAGTTTTGCGAGTTAGCAAAGTTAATTATAGAAAACAAAAGTTTCAATTCGGAAAGTTGCAGGGTTTGAAAAGTTGTTTTGCTATAATTAAGGGAGAGGAATGGATACTCCATTTCGAATCTAAAAGCTTAGATTGAGATTTTAATCGAATTTAGTCTTGGACATATGTGAATGTTATGTTGAAATGATTCAACATAAGTAAATTCTATATGTGGAAATATTATAGTGAAAGACTGGTAAAGTATCATGTCTTTATATAAGATATTATGTATTGTATCCCATATGCTTCGGGTATAGGATCGATTACATATGCTATAACATTAATTTGTTCTAATTTTCCAAATGCCTAGGGCATTAGAGGGAAAAGGAACTAGAACGAGATATGGCTAAAATGGTTAAGCAATTGTCGAGGACAATCTAATGTTTACCAAAGATTGGTCGTTTATGGACAGTTGGAAGTATATTGTAAACTTTGGAAGGACCATGTTCACATACTCTGAGAAGAGGTAACTCTTGTTCAGAAGTGATAGTCAAAATGGGAATATGGAAATGTTTCCATAAGTGGAAGTTATTCTTTAAATCCGTATAAGATTAGAAAACTTAATGCAAGAAGGATGTTCAAAGCAATGTACTTTGAATGTGAGACTTCGTTTCCATGGAATTGCTCTCCATTGGAATACTTTGAAATGTATGTTGCCAAGTCTCTGTGACTTTGTGCATAGTCATTACAAGAGGATCATTGCATATAAGTTTAAAATCTAACAGATTATAGCGAATGGCAAGAATTTGGTATTATTACATTTTCGATAAGGATTTGGAATTGTGAAATGAGTGTCATTGAAATGCTTTCAATTGATCAATTTCATAAAGAAAGGACCATAGGCAAACATAGTGTGCATGCTTGGAGCATGGCATAGTTATTGTTTTAATTCAAGTATTAAGTTGATTAATCGAAACATTATATAATGAATAATGTGTAATCAATATGGTGATTAAACAAAAGGTGTTTTATTTATATTCATAAGTTTTGAGACCATATTGGATTCAATTATTCTTGTGTTTCACTTTGCATGTTTAGACTTCCGGAATAATTAGGTTATTCAAACTACCCACAGTCGATTATACTTTAGAAGTAGGTATTGAGGCTAGACTGTCATGAATCTGACTATAGATTGTCTAGGTATTTTAGACATAGCACAAGTTTGCTGCAGTGTTCATGAGTACTCCTGGAATAAGATTCGAGTATTGGATTAAACCCATGCTCATCTAAATCACTTCATGGTTTTGATCACGAGCGATTGTGAGACGATAATATCTTATATTCTTAAAACAGAGACGTCTGAGTTGTAGCTTACAAATTGGTTGCACATGGATTATGTGTAAACGCACAAGTAACTTGGTGTTATAAAACGCACTGTTGTGTGTGATTAGATGAGTAAATATAGCAAGCATACGAGTCACAGTTTATCCATTCCGTTTACCCTTAGAGCGATAAAAGCGATATTTGTAGGCCCCTAGATGATTTAGTGATGACAAACTTAAGTGCTTGGCCAAGCCTCGACTGATTTGATTTGTTCAATTAGTCGGTCGTCATAAATCAAAAATCGGGAAACAACAGATGGACAGAGAGAATGATTATAATCCATGTCTCAGTCCATATGATATCTTGTAGAATGGAGGAATATATTTTCCCTTATCTAATGGACGCATCATTGACTAGGTCAGAGTTTGACATCGGCTTTTAAGAGCTACGATTGCTAGTCGGGTTGCGGAGTCGTACTTGCAATAATAGTTATTAGACTTATCCATGTGGGAGACTGTTGGATTAGGTGTCTAAACCCATAACTATAATCGGAATGTACTTGACCCGAGAGTGGCATGGTCCATTTGTGTTGCCTTCACCAAAGCAATTTGATAGGATGGACTTTTGAGAAGAGGTTATTTATGATTTATTAATATATTATAAGTTCTGATATATTAATATGAAATCATGTTATTTAATTAGTATTGATCAAGAATTAATTTGGAATTAATTTAGTGATCAAAAGAGACTAATTAAATTAACGGGGACTGATTATGTAAATCAGTGATATATATATATATATATATATATATATATATATATATATATATATATATATATATATATATATATAGTTTGGGCTATTGATCCATGAAGGGCTAAGTTTATGTAAGTATCCATGAAGAGTTAGCCGACATAAAATATGGATCATAAACCAAGTGTATGGATTAGGCTTAACCCATGACTCTTGGATTCCTACACTGTCACACCCCGAAACCAACGGCGGAAACGTTCTGGGGCAGAGGACATCATGTAAAGTACAACCAATGTACATAGCAAGCGTAGTAAACACAACCATCACATTACATAGGAATATTTACATTTGTTTGAAAGCAAAGTAATACATGTTTATATATAAATCAGTATAACAAAAGTATAGACGAGACTTCTATATGCACCGTCTTCTCCAAAAGAAAGTGGGATACCTGTCTAACGTGAACCTGAGAATACAAGTAGTTAGAAATATCAGCATAAAGCTGGTGAGTTCATAAGCGGTTTGTTTCTGGTGAAAGAAAATGTTCCTTTAAGTTTACGAAAAGTTGTTTCCCAAGAAAATCTCATATTTTCTTATAAAAGAAGTTTGGTTATCCATATGTTAAAAAACCTGTTTATGAAAAGTTACGTTATCCCAGGAAAAACCCTTATTTTCCTTAAAAGTTGGTGGTTGGTTATCGATCCAGAATGAAGTATACAAGTATCTACCATACTTGTGTCGTTAAATAAAGTTTCCCTGAAAGTTGGGTTATCCTTGAAAAGTACATTAGTTTTAAAACGTATATAAAACTAATCAGTAGGTTGTGGACTAACACCTAAGCGTATTACTAATACCCTCTAGTAATCAAAACAGTTATTACTTTGAGGTTAGTTCACTAGGTTCATTATTACTTAAAAGTAAATCTCCATTATCTATGTTTGCGAGTTCTATAATCATACGATAAACTAGATATGGGGAGTAAGAAGGCCAGTATCACTTTATGACTTTTGTCACCCGTAGACCTGTCGGTCCCACTGTAGCTAGCAGCAAGGTGCGGGGTAGTCAGCCCCGCATAGATCTATACACTCAAGTCACGTTCTCCCTCCGAGAGATTCTGGATACAAGGTCGGTCCTCCTCTCGCGTATCTCTGTGGAGTGTTACCGAGGACGTGTCTCCAATCTTAAGAATAACAAATTTACAAGTAATAATATGGAAAATCCCGTTTTATGAATGGCATGAATTCCTTTGTGAAATATAAAATATATCATTTTATAATGAGTTTCACAAGTTTTCCTTGTTTTAGTTTCGAAAACAAACTCTACAAGTTAAACGGTTGGTAATACAGTTTCCTGTGTTAAAAGCATGCTGAACATGAAAACATTTCATACGAAATAAAAGGATTTTGAGTACAAGTACCCTTGTACTTTTGCTTGTATCCCTCCCCCCCTGAAAACATGAAAAACATGGAAAAAGGTGTAGGGGTATGAACTCACCAGACGAGGATGTGTCGGGTAGGACTCTAGGTGTCAATTTAGGGCTTAAACGCACGAGAGGGTCCTATGTAACATGAAGTGATGGATAATTGTATCTAATTAGCTATTTAATCACTAATTATGTAAGTAAATACACTCTAATGTGCGGAAACACTTTATTTCAAGTGTTGGAAGTGATACGGGTTGCATCTAAGGAGTGTAGGGCCTTGATAAGCAGTTTACTCTTCAAGAGTAAACCCTTAGGGGTGTTTAGAGACCAAAGACCATATCCCCCATGAGTTTACGGCTGTAAACACATGGGTGGGGTGTTTTTGGGTGTTCAAGGGTCTTATATTTCACAAGGGAAAGTTCTAGGTTTGAATCAAAGGCTAAGGAAGTGATCGGGACTTGAAATGACCTAGGAAATGGGGTTTACTATTCTTGAAGGACCCTTGGTGAGTTTACTGCCATAAACACATGGGTTTATGGCTGTAAACTCATGTGTGGCTCATTTTTGCATAGTTTGGGGCTTTAAATGAAGGGATACAAGGTTCTAGACATTAATCCAAGCTCTTTGAGGTGTTTAAGGGCATTTTAACACCTTAAAAAGGTGTTTACGGTCCATGAATGTTCATGGGCAGTAAACTCATGTTTACCCCCTAAAAGACATGTTTTTGGGGTTCTAAACTCACTCATGCAAGTCCCTAAGTCATAGTTAAGCATTAGGAGTGATTTGGAAGGGTTTTGGGGCTTCAAAACCCCCTTATGGCAGTTTACGGTTTTTGAGGGTGTTCCTCAACCGTAAACTCATGGTTTTGAGGCTTTTGGATGATTCAATCACGAATTTGCATGGATACTAAGCTAAACAACAAGATAGGAAGGATTACTTACGATTTTGGAGCTTGAATGGGGTGTTTTTCGATCAAAACCCGAGTTGTAGAAAGAGAGAGAGTAGAGAGAGGGCTTTAGGAGTGGGAAAAAGCTCAAATGGTGACCACTCAATCCCTTATATAGGGTTTGAGTTTGCGGCCAGGTGGGGATCTACCCAATACCGACGTTAAACGGAGTTTATGGCCATACCCAATTAAATGGTCGTAACCCGACTTGGTCGTAACTAAAAACTTTTCAAGGGATATCGTGGGTGCTTCACGTGTTTTTATTTTGTTTCAACACTTATGAAGTCATAATAAAAGTCTTAATTGATTTGCCTAACCCAAAAGTTAATGGAAAATTTTAAATAAAAATAAATTTTATTAACGGAAATGGGTTACAGTGACGGAATTAGGGATGAGCAAAAGAACCGAACCGGCCCGAACCGGCCCGAACCGAACCGGACCGGGGAACCGGCTTCGGCCAAAATGAAGAGCCGAACCGGCCCGGCGGTTCTACCGGTTCCGGTTCCGGGTCCAGTTTTTGCCGGTTTTCGATTTTGGACCCGGCTAAATTTTGATGTATCCAATGACTAAATTACTTTGCGATTTATTGGTTGTTTGTGAAGAAATGAATATTTAAATACTAGTAAATAATCAACATTTTAATAATCAAACATTTAACTTCAACATAAATAGAGGTTTTAGTGACTTTTCAAATCACTACTACGGTATAATAATGGTACCACTACCACTCCTCCCTGGACTAGTTTTTAACTTTATATCCATGTCATATCAATTTGTTTTCATTTTTATAGAAGTATCACTTAACAACTATTACTAGAAGTATATTACATGTCTTTCATATACAAAGTTTACAGCCTTTAGTTCATATTCTATTTATTATATAAACTATTTACGGCTACTTTCGATTCTAAATAATTTATAACACTTCTTATTTTCAAATGTCTAAAACTGAGATATATCTTCTTTTGAAACGATATTTTGAGAGAACCCAAATAATTTGGGCCAAATTTGTTGATCAGCAGTAGTTATATGATATATGTGAGAGTAATAGTATAACCTGCGTATTTTTCTATTAATTTTAACTTTGTCTTTGTCGAATGCTTATTTGAAAACCCAAATAATAGACTTAATAGTTAACAGTGATAGTCATCATTAGATGAACCTGTTGCTGCTTTCGGTAGATTCGAGTAGGAGTAAATGATGCCCAAAGTGTAAGGCAGAAGTTCTTATCTTCGTGACTTTGGGAGTTGGGATCGGCAATCGTTTTTTTTGGTCGATTGTGTTTTTTTTTGTTACGTCCGAAGTGTAAGGCAGAAGTTCAAGCGACAAAGCCAAATGCATGGGGTTTTTTTATCCGGTCCGGTTCCCGGTTTTGGGCCGGTTCCAACGGCTGGTTCTTACTGGGTCCCGGTTCCAAAAAATCACGAAATTATAGTATAGGTCCCGGCTCGACCGGTTCCATCGGGTGCCGGTTCCGGGACCGGTTCCGGTTCCGGCCGGTTCCCCGGTCCTTTTGCTCATCCCTAGACGGAATAAATTTCGGGTTATTACATCATCCCCCCGTTAGAGGATATTTCGTCCCGAAATTTAGAATGAAGATACAAATCATGGATTTGGAAAGAGATGCGGATATTTCTGTTTCATTGAATCTTCGCGCTCCCAAGTGAATTTGGGTCCCCGCTTGGCATTCCAGCGAACCTTCACTATCGGGATGCGGCTCTGTTTTGTACGTTTGATCTCTCAATCCATGATTTCGATTGGTTCTTCCATAAAGTTTATACTTTCGTTGATCTCAATGTCATCATGAGGGATCACGAGGGTTTCATCGGATAGACACTTTTTAAGATTAGAGACGTGGAATACAAGATGGATGTTACTAAGCTCTTGGGGTAATCTGAGTTTATAGGATACGGGACCGATCCTAGCGAGGATCTCGAAAGGTCCTATGTACCTCGGGTTAAGTTTTCTGCGCTTTCCAAAACGTATCATGCCTTTCCAGGGCGAGACCTTCAACAGGACACGATCTCCAACCTGGAATTCCAAGGGCTTTCGTCATTTATCGGCGTAGCTCTTTTGTCTGTCTCGTGAAGTTTTCAGTCGTTCTCGGATTTGGATGATCTTTTTGGTGGTTTCACGGATGATTTCAGGACCAATGAGAGCACTGTCGGGGACTCGACCCTTAGCTAGCTGCGTGTCCACTACCTTGGCCCAACACAGAGGGGATCTACACTTACGATCTTAGAAGGCTTCGAACGGGGCAACCATGATACTGGTGTGGTAACTGTTGTTATAGGAGAACTCGAGCAAGGGTAAATGGGTGTCCCACGACTTGCCGAAATGAATGATACATGCTCTTAACATGTCTTCCAGGGTCTGGATAGTTCTCCCACTCTGTCCATCAGTCAGAGGATGATAAGTTGTACTCATATCCAGCTTAGTTCCAAGAGTTTTCTGAAGGGACTACCAAAATCTTGAGGTAAATCTGCTATCTCAATTGGAGATAATGGACACAGGTACACCATGCAGTCGGACTATCTCTTGAATGTAGATTTGTGTGAGACTTTCCATCTTGAATGTTTCTTTGATCGGGAGGAAGTGAGCGGATTTTGTCAAACGATCGACAATTACCCAAATGGTATCGTACCCACTCGGAGATCTGGGTAACTTGGTGATGAAATCCATAGTAATCATCTCCCATTTCCACTCAGGAATCTCGGGTTGCTGGAGCAGACCCGAGGGTTTCTGATATTCGACCTTCACCTTGGCGCAAGTCAGACACTTGCCCACGAAGGTAGTGATTTCGGCCTTCATGTTTGGCCACCAGTATAGATTCTTGAGATCCAGGTACATCTTATCCGAACCTGGGTGCACAAAATATCTAGTCTTGTGAGCTTCGTTCATGACAGCCTCCCTGAACCCTCTGAACTTTGGGGTCCAGATTCGATCCATGAAACAATAGACTCCGTCGCCTCTGATCTCAAGATTCTTATCCATTCCCCTCAAAGCTTCGTTCGACACGTTCTCAGGTTTTAGGGCTTCCAACTGGGATTCTCGGATTTATGCGGATAAGTGGGAATGGATGGTCATTTTCATTGTCTTCGCCTTGTTGCCTGAGCTTTCCTTTCGGCTAAGGGCATCTGCCACCACATTGGCCTTGCCGGGATGGTAGCGAATTTCGCACTCATAGTAACTGAGCAACTCTACCCAACGCCGTTGTCTCATGTTTAAGTCTTTCTGATCGAAGATGTGTTCCAGGCTTTTATGGTCAGTGAAGATCGTGCACTTGGTTCCGTAAAGGTAATATCTCCAAATCTTCATTGCGAAGATCACTGCTCCTAACTCCAGGTCGTGAGTTTTATAGCTGACTTCGTGTGCTTTCAGCTGTCTCGAGGCATAAGCAATAAATTTTCCCCTCTACATAAGCACACAGCCTAAGTCCTGACTGGACGCATCGCAGTAGACAATGAAGTCCTCCGTCCCTTCGAGCAGGGACAGGATAGGTGCGCTGCACAAGGCTCGCTTCAACGTTTGGAATGCAATGTCTTGCTTTTCACTCCAACAAAGGGTACACCTTTCTGTGTCAGAGTAGTTAGGGGTTTGGCAATTCTGGAAAAATTCTGGATGAATCTGCGATAATAGCCAGCAAGACCTAAGAATTGATGGATTTTTGTGGGTGTCTTCGGTGCCGACCAATTCTCTATCGCCTTGATTTTGGATGGGTCCACTTGTATACCCTTCTCACTTACCACGTGACCAAGGAAAGTTACCTTCCGAATCCAGAATTCGCACTTGGAGAATTTCACGTATAGCTTTTCCGATGTAAGAGTTTCCAACACTAACCTCAAGTGTTGTTTGTGATCTTCTTCGCTTCTGGAATAGACAAGTATATCATCAATGAACACGATAACGAACTTGTCCAGAAAGGGGAGACACACCCGGTTCATCACATCCATGAACACTGTCGGTGCGTTGGTTAGACCGAAGGGCATCACTATGAACTCGTAGCGACCATATCGAGTCCTGAATGCTGTCTTGGAAACATCACTCTCACGAACTCAAAGCAGATGGTACCCTGATCTAAGGTCTATTTTTGAGAAGTAACTTGCTCCCTGAAGTTGATCGAAAAGGTCATCTATTCAAGGAAGAGGATAACGGTTTTTGACGGTCAGCTTATACAACTCATGGTAGTCTATACACATCCGAAAGGATCCATCTTTCTTCTTTACGAACAATACCGTGGCTCCCCAGGGTGAGGAACTCAGTCTGATGAACCCTTTACTAAGTAGCTCATTAAGCTAACTGGATAACTCCTGCATTTCTGCTGGCGCTAATCGATATGGAGACTTGGCTATGGGGGTAGCTCCGGGAATTAGGTCGATGCGGAACTCAACTTGGCGTTCGGGAGGAATTCCCGGGAGTTCTTCAGGAAAGACATCAGGAAAGTTGCAGACTTCGGGGATGCTCTTGAGGTCTTTAACTTCCTGTTTCTCGTTTACTACATGAGCTAGGAATGCATGGCACTCCTTTCACAAAAGCTTTTGAGCTTTGATGCATGAAATGATGCGAAGATTGGAACTAAATTTATCGCCGTAGATCATGAGGATTTGACCGGAAGGAAGATTGAGGCGCATAGCTTTTTCGTAACAAAGAATATCAGCATGATTGGGGCTCAACCAATCCATACCAATGATAACATCAAAGCTCTTTATGGAAACTGGCATAAGGTCGATGGGAAAGGAATAATCGTTCAGGGTAAGGGTGCAGCCTATGAATATATCATTGGCGTTCTCATTCTCGCCGTTATCCATCTCGATGGTAAACGTTTCAGTTAATGGTCGAGGATTATGTTTAAGAAGATGTTTGAATGAATGGCTAACAAAACTTCTTTCAGCACCAGAATCGAAAAGGATGCATGCATAAGAGTTGTCGAGAAGGAACGTACCCGTGACAACTGTGGGATCGGCGACTGCCTCTTCTTGCCCCATCATTAGAACTCTCTCTCGGTGTTGTTGGTTGTTGTTGCTTTGGAGCAGTTTCGCTTGTAATACCCGACCTCACCACAACCATAGCAGGCCTGACCGACACCTGCTCCAGAAGCTTGATTGGTTGGTTGGGCTGGTGTTTTGCAAAATTAAATCGTATGCCCCTTTTTACCACAGTTGGAGCATGACAGTTTACGGCATAGGCTGGAAGTGAGATGATGGTAGTTGCACTTGTCGCACCGAGGAAGGGTACCAGCATATCTACTGGTAGGTGCTTGAGTGGCAAGAGTAGCAACAGGGGTAGTAGCAGCGTGGACTGCCATAGTTTGATGCTTCTTTGAGGGCTCCTGCAAAGATTGGCGCTTCTTTTGTTTCTAGAATTTTCTTTTCTCACCACTCCTTTTTGTCGGTTCAGGAGCAGTGGCCACTTCATCGAGATCGTCTCCATGATCAATCAGAGTCTGGGCCAGGCATTTAGCGCTGTCAAAGGTGTTTGGCTTCACAGCCAAAACATTTCCCTTAGTTGGTTGGGTCAGTCCCCAGATGAATCTTTCGATCTTCTTACTTTCCGGGGTGACCATTCCCGGACAGAGGAGCGCTAGGTCTTCAAACCTAGAAGTGTAGGTGGCAACATTGGAACCCTTCATCTTTAGGTTCCAGAGTTCATGCTCCAATTTCTACATTTCGCCTCGCGGGCAGTACTCAGCAAGTAGAAGCTCTTTCATGCTCTCCCAACCCATAGCATTTGCTACTGGTAGGGTTAAGGATTTGACTCGTCCATTCCACCAAGTCAAGGCTTTATCGGTGAAAGTGCAGGCGGTTTACTTCACCTTGTCAGCTTCCGAACAAAAACAGATTTCGAAAATAGACTCGATCTTCTCGAACCATCGAGTCAGAGTAATAACACCTCCAGTGCCATTGAAAGGTGTGGGTTTCGCGTTCATGAAATCTTTGTAGGAACACTCCTTCCGGTGTCCCTGAGCACTTTCCTGGTTTTGGGGATGAGTACCACCTCCTGGCCCGCCGGAACCGTCGGGGTTCATTTGTGACATGGCAGTAGCCACAGCAGTAGTAACGGCTGCTTGGAACATGGAGAGATCAAATGGAGAAGGTGGCGGAGGAGGATTGTTGTTCTTTGTGCTGGGTCTTTTCTTTGGAGGCATCTTGATCTAAAATGATCAGGAAAGAGAGGATGGTAAGTCCTGTGGATAGAATCAAGAGATATAAAACAAGAGATATCTCATTATGGCAGATAGAGTGTTCTACTAAGCGATAAAACAGGAAAGAGTTACCGAAGCAAGTAAACTATCGCTAAGGAAAGAATGAATAGCAACACTTGGAATGAATTTCTACAACGCATTCGGCTTTGGCTAAAATACTCCTATAGTATTTTATGGTTGTTGAGAAGATGACTTGTTGTTTGGATATTTGGTAAGTTTTAGGCCTGCTGTACACCACAGTTACTCCCAAGCACATGTTGGCTGTGTCTCGAATGAATATAGTTGATCAGGCTATATTGAACCTAGACACGACTAAATAACTGCCCAGGTTTAACTGCAGTGCCCAACACCCAATTACTTATGTTTTGTTCTACACATGGTTACGGTTTCTGGCGTTTAGGTATTCTTGTCTACTTTTGAAAAATACTTGTATTTTAAAGTATACTTGTAGTTCAGAGCGCTTCGGCCCCTTAGTGTTTATAGTTATATACCATGTAAGGTTCGGTATACTTAGTTCACTATAAACAAGGGCTTTGATACAATCTGTCACACCCCGAAACCGACGGCGGAAACGTTTCGGGGCGGAGGACGTAATGTAAAGTATCACAACCAATATACATAGTAAGCATAGTAAACACAACCATTACATTACATAGGAATATTTACATTTTTTTGAAAGCAAAGTAATACATGTTTATATATACATCAGTATAACAAAAGTATAAACGAGACTTCTATATGCACCGTCTTCTCCAAAAGTAAGCGGGATACCTGTCTAACATGAACCAGAGAATACAAGCAGTTTTAGAAATATCAGCATAAAGTTGGTGAGTTCATAAGCGGTTTGTTTCTGGTGAAAGAAAATGTTCCTTTAAGTTTACGAAAAGTTGTTTCCCAAGAAAATCCCATATTTTCTTATAAAAGAAGTTTGGTTATCCATATGTTAAACAACCTGTTTATGAAAAGTTACGTTATCCCAGGAAAGCCCTTATTTTCCTTAAAAGTTGGTGGTTGGTTATCGATCCGGAATGAAGTGTACAAGTATCTACCATACTTGTATCGTTAAATAAAGTTTCCCTGAAAGTTTGGTTATCCTTGAAAAGTGCATTACTTTTAACACGTATATAAAACTAATCAGTAGGTTGTGAACTAATACCTAAGGGTATTACTAATACCCTCTAGTAATCAAAACAATTATTACTTTGAGATTAGTTCACTAGGTTCATTATTACTTAAAAGTAAATGTCCATTATCTAAGTTTGCGAGTTCTATAACCATACGATAAACTAGATATGGCGAGTAAGAAGGCCAGTATCACTTTATGACTTTTGTCAAGCAGCAAGGTGCGGGGTAGTCAGCCCCGCATAGATCTATACACTCAAGTCACGTTCTCCTTCCGAGAGATTCTGGATACAAGGTCGGTCCTCCACTCGCGTATCTCTGTGGAGTGTTACCGAGGACGTGGCTCCAATCTTAAGAATAACGAATTTACAAGTAATAATATGGAAAATCCCGTTTTATGAATGGCATGAATTCCTTTGTGAAATATAAAATATATCATTTTATAATGAGTTTCACAAGTTTTCCTTGTTTTAGTTTTGAAAACAAACTCTACAAGTTAAACGGTTGGTAATACGGTTTCCTGTGTTAAAAGCATGTTGAACATGAAAACATTTCATACGAAATAAAAGGATTTTGAGTACAAGTACCCTTGTACTTTTGCATGTATCCCCCCCCCCCCCATGAAAACATGAAAAACACGGAAAAAGGTGTAGGGGTATGAACTCACCAGACGAGGATGTGTCGGGTAGGACTCGAGTTGTCAATTTAGGGCTTGAACGCACGCGAGGGTCCTATGTAACATGAAGTGATACATAATTATATCTAATTAGATATTTAATCACTAATTAAGTAAGTAAATACACTCTAATGCGCGAAAACACTTTATTTTAATTGTTGGAAGTCATATGGGTTGCATCTAAGGAACGTAGGGCCTTGATAAGGAGTTTACTCTTCAAGAATAAACCCTTAGGGGTGTTTACGGCCCAAATACCATATCCCCCATGAGTTTACGTCCGTAAACTCATGGGTGGGGTGTTTTTGGGTGTTCAATGGTCTTATATTGCATAAGGTAAAGTTCTAGGGTTGAATCAAAGGCTTAGGAAGTGATCGGGACTTGAAATGACCTTGGAAATGGGGTTTACAATTCTTGAAGGACCCTTGGTGTGCTTACTATCGTAAACACATGGGTTTACGGCCGTAAACTCATGTGTGGCTCATTTTTGCATAGTTTGGTGCTTCAAATGAAGGGATACAAGGTTCTAGACATTAATCCAAGCTTTTGGAGGTGTTTAAGGGCATTTTAACACCTTAAAAAGGTGTTTACGGTCCATGAATGTTCATGGGCCATAAACTCATGTTTACCTCCTTAAAGACATGTTTTTGGGGTTCTAAGCTCACTCATGCAAGTCCCTAAGTACTCCCTACACTCAAGTCCCACTATGTATCTCAAATGTTAAGGATACAAATATAGTACCTTTTTAATCAAGTATCATTCATGATAGCGATCCATCAGATGATCTTGATGCGGGTCAATTCAATACTAGTTCTCTGACAAGTACCTATGAAACTTGGTTAAAACTGCTTGCCTAATTTCATCTAGTGAGAGTCAACCAATCCAATTCATATTAGTCTTAATTTATAATTACACCCACAGTTATAACCGACTATGAAATTTTATAATAATAGCATTTTTCATGGATTAAACATGTTATTATTGGACACAACAAGTATTAATGTGATGACTATATCCCAATATATCATAACATTATCTAATAGTTGTTGTTATAATGTTCCAATATCCAAATACTAAATCCAAATCAAAATCCCATTTCTAGAATAATAAAGTCTTATAGTTGAAGTGTGACCATTCATACTTAGCACAAAAGAATGACTCTATCAATGGATTTGACAAAATTTAATTTGTGTGATATGTGAATACTATCATCTCCATACTTAACTTTACTCTAAGTATAGTTAAATATCTTGGAGAATATGATTGGTGTTCTTTCGTGACATTAGAGTCTCTTAGCTTAATTAAGTATACTCTCGAAGTCACAAAGATTTCTATGTGATCCTTGAATGGCAGAAATAAACATGGTTTTTCAATGATCCCATTCATCTAATCATATTTGAATTAAATTTCTAAAGCAGTGCATTCTTATTTTGTAGTAGATTTTTTCATGATGTTTTTCTTGGACCTCATTCCAACAAAACTTACCCTTCATTCCATAATGAAGTCAAAAATCCAATTATAATTCATAATTATTTATATCTGTTAAAAAATTAACATCTCGTGTAGCTCTTTCCATAAAGTTCCTTTCTAAACTATGTGTCTCATATACATTCTCTTAGTTCTTCTAAAGTACTCTTTAGAATGCTCTCTTAGTCATCTAGTGACTTAACCATGTATTCAATTAGTATCCTATGACATGCTTACAACATGATCAAATACCATGTCTTATGCAGAATATGGCGTAAATGATGAATTAATTTTCCAAGCAAATAGAATATCAATCATTTCATCTAGTTCAAGCCTATGAGCTATGTACTTTTGAGGCTAGCTTAAAATGATGCCATATGACAATTGCCAAGAATTCTTCAAAAGAATCTTATGTCTTGATCCCTTTCAAGATATTGCCTATATATATATATATATATATATATATATATATATATATATATATATAAGGATATGAAACTTTTAACATTCATTTTATCTATCCCTTATAGATTTTACATTCCAAGAATGTATCTTTTTCCACCTAAGTCTTTCATTTTAGAAACACTTTCCGAGTCAAGGTGAAAATAGCCTTGCTTAGTCAAAATGTGATTTCAAATGATTAAGTATGTCTCATTCATACAAGATTGGGAATTTCACTATGCTCCCACTAGTTATTAGTAAACACACATGTTCTATTCATTTTGATATAAAAACACACCTTGTGGTTTTACATAAAATGATGAGTATAACATTTAGATGTTTGCTTTATATCCACAAGTGGATCTCAAGCTCTACACATTTTGTTAGGATAACTTGGATTAACAAAATCTCCAGGCCAATCTATATATATATATATATATATATATATATATATATATATATATATATATATATATATATATATATATTTCTTCCAGTAGATGTCTATTAAGAAAAGCAGTCTTTCTTGAAATCTATTTGATATATCTCATATTAAGAATATGAATTTATAGTAAATAATATCCTTGTTGATCTAATCATTGCTACTTGTGAAAAATGTTTAATCACAGTCAAAGTCATGAGTATGATAAGTATCATAGTTAATGACATGAGTATGAGAAAATCCTTTACTACAAGTCTTGCTTTAAATATGTATGTTTATCTATGTAATTTATTCTTTCTAGAAGAATTATTTACTCCTTCTAGCCTTGTTATAAGAGTAAATTTTAATCAAGCCCATACTTGATTCTCATACATGGATTTCATCTCATGTTCATGACTCTAAGTCATTTATCAGATTCGAGATCTAACATAGCATCTTGGTATTTGATGGATTTTCCAGAAACCATCAATAAAAGCTCATCAATGAGAGATTTCACATTTCTCAAGTCATAGATGATTTCTACCACTAATGCGAACAATTTCTTTTTTTGAATAGTTATTATTCAAGTTTGAAAATACTTGTTCAAACTAGTGTCAATTATTACTACATAAGGTTATGGTTCTTGAGCTGCTTCAAGTTCCATGTACCCCCCACTTGCTTTATCAGTAGAAGCTTGCTTTCTACTAACTTAGCTTTCACAAGAATAAGAGAACCTATTATTGGAGGGATTGTATATAACAATCTAAGCCACATTTACAAATATGTATTTAGTAGATTTTGGGTTTAGAATCTTTAGTCCAACATCGACTTCAAATCCATAAAACATTAAGTAAGATTAGGATGGAGTCTTTCCATACTAAGTCTTATAAAGTGTTTAATCTACTTATTAGTTGGTATTTGTATTCAATATACAATTAATATTGATTGAAGTATTATCCCAAAAAGATTAAAAGGGAATATTTCTACCGGCTAGAAAGTAAATCATACCAAGTAAGATTTAATTCATCCTTTATTATCATTAGGCCTTAGATGGTTACCAGTTTGTATCTCAACTTTTGAAACCTTCAACAAAGATTTCACAATAATGCTCTACCACATAAAATAAAATTAAAACTACTATAGTTGTTAATAAAGTTGAATTGTTATCTTGTGCTTAATCTCAGACATTCATTAGAAAGGAAGTCATACACCAAAGTGTATAATTCATTAATTATTTTCTCTACACTTTAGTGAAAATATCATTAGGAATCCTTTACATATAAATAAGGTTCACATATGTCAAATAAACTACATTATTTGCCTCAAATATCCCTTTTTGAAGTTGGAATATGTGAATGTCATTTATATAATAAAGATAACAATGTAAAAAATGAGTTTGATTTAAAACAAGTTTAAGTCAAAAGTGTTTGTATATAAAACTTGATTTTATTTATAAAATGTTGATATTTATTTTACAATTCTATTAAAAGATTTAGTCTCATTAATAGAAGTAATCATTTCAGAATATGAATATTATCGTTATGAAAAACGATTGAGTAAATTATCAAACATTTGAATAAAATAACTGAGACATAAATTTAGGCATGCTAAATTAAAACATACATTATTCCAATACAAATATTGTTTTACATTACAAGTAATGTATGTTCTAAGCATAAATAATAAACTAAACTCTGAGAGTATGGTTCAACTTGGTTGTGCTCAGTTGGTTGCTCTTCAAAAAATATCTAAAGTACTAGTTTCTTCTAGACTTTCTTTCCAAATAAGAGGAGTAAATCCTTTTCCAGTGTCTAGTTTCTTCACAAAAGAAACAAGATCCATCTATGTGGGCTTTAGTATATTTCTTGGGATTAAAGGTGTTCGGTCCATAAAACATGGGCTTCGTGGATCACACTAGGTAACTCTTTTAGCCTTGCATTATTCCAATATTTAAACTAGCTTTAAATAAAATATCACTGTATTTATTGGAATATTGTTTAACCTGTTATATCATCAGATATTTGTTTAAATTATCCGACACTTCCTAGAAGTCATGAATAACTATTCTTAGTTTAATGTTAGAAACATCTTTAGCATCACAGTGATGCCTTTACTAGGTATCATTTTCAGGTTTATTGTTCAAAGCAAATAGTTTAGGACTAGGACCGTGTATACAATTTCATATCTCTCACGAGATTGTCTCTTAAGACATGAACCCATTCATTGAAGTTGTATCTATTGAATGTTATTGTTTCATTAAATCATTAAAGAACATGACAATTCTTGATAATGAGAATGGATTATTTAACTACAAAATTTTAACAAAATTCATTTAGTAATTTCAATATTTAATATTTAATAATTAATACCATTTTAGTTTCTAAAAACATTAATTATCATTATCATGTAATATTCAATATTTAATATTGAAATTACTAAATAAAAACCATGGAATCAATTTTTAAATCATGGAATCAATTTTTAAAAGAAAATCACTTTTGAAGGTTCTATATAAAAAACTAGTTTTTGTATAATCTGACACAATTCAATTTTAATAACCGATATTATGTTTGAGTGCATTTGAACCTTTTTTATATATTTAATAAAACTTCATTTTTATTACTTATATATTTAGAGTTTTTATAAGTTACAATAATCACCATTTTAAAACTTATGATGGAGTATTTCAAAATTTATCGTTATTAACGATTTTATAAAACCGGGTTTTATTTTAAAATAATAACTTGTTATATCTTATGTCCAATTTTGAAAACCCAAACTCCATGTGATGTTTATTTTTGTCCAAAATTATTTTAGCATGTGAAAAATTTATCAACCACACATAATAATTACATAAAATAAACAACACAAAACATGCATAAAAAAATATGTGCATAAACATAGCCAACTAATGACATTTTTGTGAGCCAACAAAAATAATGTCAAGTCTATTCCTATATGGACATTTAAGGGGACCAAAAGTCTTCTTGTAATGTTGTTGAAGAAGCTTCCACTTGAGTAAACACTAATTGCTTACAAAGGATTGGAAAAACTTATTGAAGGCTAAAATTCAGCAATTGTCGTTAAAAGTCCAACAACTCTTTGTAAACAACATTAGTGACACTAATTTTCAGAAAATGTCGCTGAAATTCATGCACACCTTTTAGACTTGAAAATTGCTCTATTGTTTTCAAAAAATGGTTCAAACTTCATCTTTTGTTACATTTTTGTACAAATAAATAATTTTTTTAAAAACTAATCTATTACTTTATGAAAATAAACAAGAAAAACGAATCTATTTAATTATTACATATCATATGAATAAATATATTATTACAACCATTTTAATAATAAAAAACAACAAACACAACAACACAATAATCATAATGGTCATTGGCTAGTTTATGCACATAATATACATCAACATACACATAAAACAACCTTTATTTTTCTAAGACAACTTTAAATAACAAAAGATGCATAAAACTTTTGTCACATAAAATAACAAATATAAAATTGCCATAGAAAATATGTATGAACTTATTTTTATACAAAAACAAGTTATCCATATTCTCCAAAAACTAAGATTTCCAAAAATCAAAAAATCTAACCAAGCTTGCAAGGTGGCTCTGATACCAATTGTTGGGTTTTAGTTTCAAAATAGTTTTAAAAACTAGAAAACTATGGCAACGGAAGACTTAAAATTTTGAACATAACATAACATTTTATACCCACCAAGAATCTCCTTGCGAGTTATAGAAAGATTTAAACACCAACCAAAGAAAGGATGAAGAAATAAAAACCTTTGTAGTTCTTTGGGTCCTCTTGGGAGGCTTGGAAGTTGATGAAGAATGTGGAACCTTTGAGACACTAACAATTACTCAAATTGATGTAGATGCTAGTCCATTAACTCTTAAACCCATAAGCTTTAAGTTCATAACCAATATGAACTTAAAGATGGCATGAAAATGCAAGTATTTTCTTCATGCAAAAGCAAGACTAGAAAGAGTGATAGAGAGGGTCATAGTTTTGGCCATTCTTAAAAAAAAAATGACTAGCAAAATGCAAGCCTCAAACCTTGTATTTACAGTCGTAACAATACCCTACCTTTTGAATAAACTATTCAAAAGACCATACTCTTATTTAAATAATCAAAGAGTCATTCTCTCATTGAAATCATCAAAAAGCCATACTCTTACTTACATATTCAAAGAGCCATTCTCTTATTTAAATAATCAAAAAGTCATACTCATCTTTTTTTACTCTTATTATTTTTTTATAAATAATAAAATGAAGAAGACAAAATCTTTTTATTTTATAAAACAGGTTTATAAAATATAAACTTTAAATTTTTGGTAAAAGACAAAAGAAATTGTGTAGTCCAAATTGTTGTGCATGACTTATTAATTCATATCATATGAACTATATATAATGTTACTTGCTAATGAAAACTATTATTTTCAATAAATAAATAATTTTCAATTTAATTATAAGAGTTTATTGAATATTTATTAAACCCAGTTTCTAATAAATAATCAATTGTATCAAGTTGTTGTTAGTGTAACCCATTAGTATCATATGTTAATTAGCAATATCACTTTAATATGACTCTTGAGCATACTAGACCTTTCACAAATAACCACCAAATCCTTCTCAAAAGCTCAAGAACACCAATATGAATGCAAAGGGTCAATTTAGCATTTTAGAAGGTCTGGGGGCTGGTAAAGAGGCCACCCCCTAAAGACTTAAAATGCTTAAATAAGGTACACACACTTAAAATTAGGGTTTCTTGCACCCTCGTACGCCCAACGGATGAGACCGAGGCTTCGCGATCTGTCTCACTTGGTATGCTAAGTGTACACCAGTATACGCCCAGCGTACTACACCTCGTACCAATACGCCCCAAGTACTCCCTATGTACGCCCAGCGTACTAGGGTTTCCCCTTAAACCCTAAAATACTCTGAAGGCCATAACATCTTTGTTACAAATCCGATTCCGACAATCCTTATATCCATGAATAGGTAATGAGAAGCTCTACGTTTTTATCAACCCATACCTGCCATAAAGTTTCCCGAACAAAATCCAATTCCCATAAAAGCCCGAGGTAACATATTACCAAAATACCCTTTGGCTCCAAAACACAAATCGAACACCCGGATCATCTTAATTACATCATCCATCTCTGAATGAGTCCAGATCTCAATTCCTTAAGGTTCCTAAGTCTGCTAATACCCAATCCTTGATCACCATCCCGAAATGGGAAACGATTCGGAACAGGGCGTTACACTGCAGGAGTTTCGTGCAGCTTATCCTGAATACAACCTTGAGGACAATGTTCTTTTTGAAGCATAGGAGAATGATATACATGGATTAAGCCCATAAACAAATGTGGATGTTGATCCCGGCTTGCCAGCTGAAGGTTCGGGTCCAGTAAGGAAGTCTGATAGGGCGGTGGTAAAACTCGTTTGGTAGAAAGATTATCGAATGGGTAAAATCATGAAGTAGGATAAGATTAGTTCAATGCTTTTAAAGTATTCTGTAGGATTTGGATTTCTGTTTGGATTGAGTTTATCTTTTGGGTTTCTGTTTTGAACTTGATTTATCTTTTCGTTGTTATTATTTAATCGCTAGCATGGAATGGAATACACTAGCTTTTGAGTCAAGTTCTATCTTCTTTCTTTCAATTTCTCAAGGAGTTTGCACTCACTCAAAGTAGTGCTCGTTGACCACATAGGCTTGAGTGTATCAAATTTGTCCCTTTTTTAATGTAATTACCCCGCTAAACCCAAGGTTTTTAATGCATACAAGTATTTTTGTTGGAACGTTGATACATAACTAATGGAATCCTTATAGTATCCCCATTACTTGATAAAATGATCTTGTCAGTATCGGTATAAATAATCTTTCCCTTGTGTTCGGCGATGGAAAGAGTCCCTAAATCTAGAGCCATTTGACTTTCCAATCTAGTTCCAAAAACAATCTCTGATACAGCTGTGAGCATATTTCAAGATATAAGACCTTGTATGGAACAATTGTAAGAACTTTGAATCATCTTTCGCTTACGCGATATTACGGACCGACGTGCTACTAGTATCTTTTTTGTTTGCACTCTTTCATTTCTATCGGTTTTTACTTAAATAGTAAACCATATGGATATATGTTCAATACTCACCACTGCCGTCACAGTTGTCGGAGGGACCACAGGCCACCACCGTTGTAACAAACAGTTCTCGTTGGAAGTGACATTGTTGTTAATTAAAGGGTGGACCCTAACTGATTTTCATCTTATATTTGCCTGTGTAAATTAGTTAGATTGCAGTCGGACAAAGATATACCATAGGCAGAACAAAAACATGGTTCTTCGGAAAAGAAATTGGAGGGGCATAACCCTACTCCAACTTTAAAATCACATAGAGAAGCTTGCAATCTTTGATTTGGCAATTTTTTAATGAATAATAAAATAACATTCAGAATGTATCTCTTTTTGAGAATGATGATATCGTATTCTAAGTTTATTGTTAATATGTTACAGGACAGGTAAACTTCGAAGGTTGGATAAATGTTAAAATACCCAAAATATCATGAAATTTTATATTTTTGGAAAATTGTAAGAAAATATCTATAAATTTCTTAAAGAACATTTGCTTTTGCAAGATTACTCTATGATATGGTGTTTACTACATTTTCTTAAATTTGTTTCTTTGTGCACCCCTTTTACAAAAGAATAATTTCACAAAATAAAAGTAATTTAAATACTAATTTCATAAATTACAAAAAGTTGTCAAGTTATGTAGCTGTAGCGTCGGTAATTTGACTCTTTTTATAAGTCTTTTAATACATTTTTTTAGAAAAAAAAAATTCATGAAAATTATAAAAGTTAATAAAAAACATTCCTAAACAAAAGCTTTTCGAATTGATTGTTAATTAACAAAAATTTTCCATTAGCTTTTTCAATGATTATATGGAAGTCTTATTTTTTTTCAACTAGGAAAGATATTGTATTTCATGTGGATGAATCAAATTATTAAGTGGAAATATCAATTTCCTGAAATAAAATATACAAACATTCAATAAAAACAAATTGAAAATAAACTCTCTTATTATAGAAGATACAACGAATTTTTTCCTTTTTGGATTTAAAAAAAAAAAAAAAAAAAAAAAAAAAAAAAACTAAAAATATCTTGTAACATGGATATTCTTAAAATAGTCGCAAAACAAGTTAACAAATAATTTTGCAAAGCTAAATGATTATTTTATGATCATGTGGTGATTGTCTTGTTTTCTTTTGGTCGTTTTAGTAAATAAACCATAAAAATAATCTAAAAACGAATTACTCTGTAATTTCTAGGAGGAATATTATATGTGTTTTTTTTTTCAGACTAAAAGAGAAACATTTTTAGTATTGCTGGAGATACAGAGAGAAGTTGAATTCTTGAAGGGGCGAAAATAAAAAATAAGAATAAGGTCAAATCAGCAGGCAATCAGACATCCTTTCCTTGCCATTCATCCGTATATCCGTAAAATACGCACGTCACACCTCCTGCTTCACCCCTTCTTCTTCTTTTCTTCTTCTTCTTCTTTCACTACAAATGGCTTTGAACCCAAATTCAGGTTTCATAATCGACGATGATCTTCTCAACTTCTCTTTCGACGATGATAGCAGACCTCCGTCTTCTTCCATGGATTTTTCATATGCTAACAGTCAAAACTCCGATGATTACAGCCGTTCGTTACCAGTAAGTTCACCCCAATCCCTAACGTTTATGTAATATTTCTACTTTTACGCCATTACCCAATTCGATTTCTGATTTTCCGGTTGTTATTCCGGGCAACCCGAATTGGGAAATCTCGTAAAACATGGAACCGTTTTAAGTTTTTGATTAGGTCGTATCTCCTTCCCGTTTAGGTATTTGCAGAGGAAGAACTGGAATGGTTATCAAACAAAGATGCATTTCCGGCTGTCGATACATTCTTTGACATCATCTCCGTTGATCATCAAATCCCTGTATCGGTTCTTGAAAACAGTGGTAGTAGCGGTAGCCATAGCATCAGTCTTCATGTTCCGGTTCGTAAGCGCTCCAGTCGTCGGCGCAGAGGTCGGGAATGTTGGTGGTGGAATCAAGTAATACAACCGCCATTCTCGTTGCCCAAACTACCGGCGACCGGCGGTGGTTCTGGTGGACTTGGTAGGAGGTGCCAACATTGCTTTGCTGATAAAACCCCACAATGGCGGGCGGGTCCGATGGGGCCAAAGACTCTGTGCAATGCATGTGGTGTCCGGTATAAGTCAGGGCGGCTGGTGGCGGAGTACCGGCCGGCCAGCAGTCCAACTTTCTCAACTGGGCTGCATTCCAATTCTCACAGGAAGATTATGGAGATGAGAAAGAAGATGCAGGCTGGGTAGTTGATAAGCTTTTTGGTGTTTGTTAGAAATAGTTAGATCAGGGTCACGATGTTACTGAATTTGTGTGTTCTTTTAGAAATTCTAATGATTTTTCAAATTACTTGAATCATTGAATCAGAAAATTGGTTGTATGCAATCCAAAAGGGAAAATGAGTTAGGTAACCAATTTTATTTTTTTCTAATCACATTTGTTACTTATTTTAGACAAATTATTAGTAAATTTTTAAATTTGGTTTCAATTATAAATTTATGTAGTATGTTAATTTCTAACTGGAATACTAATGATATCTATGTGTAACATGAGGTTGTTGTAGTATGTTAATGTCTAAGACTAAACGGTATGGGCAACGTCCACATCTGTTTTTGTGACGTGGAACGTGCCTCAACGACGGTATAACGTAGAACGCCCCCCCTCTATTCGTTATCCGGTGTTATGAGGAAATCTGTTGCCCTTCGTTGCCGTCTCAACGTTCCATAACGTGTTAAACGGTCGACTTTTTGACCGTTGAAGTTTTAAAAAAAAATAACATTTTCATTTCACCTATAAATACATACACAAACATAATATTTTTTACAACCTTTTCTCATCTATATCTTCATTCTGTTCACACACACACACATAATAAAATAAATAAATAAATAAATAAAAATAAAACAACTTTCCTTTCAACCAACTATGAAGCAAAACCCGAACACCCCGCCACCAAACACAAACACATTCATCCCAATGGGTTTCGCACAATACGGAAGTTATATGAACCTTCTCACCTCAAACTCTCCCCCAATGCAATTTCCTCCATCCCCTTATATGCAGCAAAACCAAAATCTCAGTTCCATGCAACAACCACCCAACCACCACCAGAAAGTGTTCCTAAAACACAAGCGAGAGGCAGTGGGAAAGGGAAAGGGAAAGGAAAAGGGAAACGGAAATGGAAAGGGAAGGCAGTCGGGGATACGGAAGAAGAACATCCACTATGTGTCACACCCCAAAACCAAGAACGGCGGAAACGTTCTGGGGCGGAAGACGTCATGTAAAGTATCACAACACAGTAAATGTAAATAAGCAAACAACATCATCCATTGCATTAAATATATAATTTTAATACAAGCGTGTTCTGTATAGTTTTAGACACCAAAAATATAATGTAAATCAAAATAATAAGATGAGTCTTGGATGCGCTCCATCTTCTCAAAAGCTGGCTTCGGCACCTGTCTACTGATGACCTGAGAATACAAGTTATTTTGAAAGAGTTTATCAGCATTAAGCTGGTGAGTTCATAAGTATTTTAGTGTCGGTGTTTGTTATAAAAAACGTTTGAACCTGTCTCAAGTATAAGTTGTAAAATGTAAGCAGTTGTTTGTAAGTGTTTGTAAAAGTTTGAATTCCTCAGAAAAACCTATATTTTCTATTAAAGTAGCCTTCTACCAAGGCTTAACTGTTTTGTATGCTCGTTTGTTGTAAAAGTGTGTAATTTCCCAAGTGTAACTATTATTTAACAAAATATAGTTTGTACATTAATGTTTAAGTGAAATAATCACTAAATATATGTAATGGGTAAATCATTGTAGTACTGTAGTGTTGTATTATACGAACTACTGCTGTACTAACTACCTTAAACCGGATTTATATTAAGGTATAATGTGATAAATTGCACCATACTATCGACTGGTAACAACGACATACGAATGGTCGTAATAACGGAATGACGTTTGGCACCCGCAGACCTGCAGGTCCGGCTGTAGCTAGCAGCAAGGTGTAGGATAGTCAATCCAGTATAGATCTATACGCAAACTCACGCTCTCCCTCCAAGAGAATTCTGGCTACAACTCGGGCCATGACATTTAAGGCATGCTCCGATCCAGTGGATCACAATTGTTAACATATTCTTGTATATGTAGTGTAATGTTTCTCGTTCTAGTATAGTTGTATATGTTCTCCTCCTAGTATAGTTGCATATGTTCTCTTTCTAGTATAGTTATATATGTTCTTTTCCTAGTATAGTTGTATTTTTTCTCTTCTTAGTATAGTTGTATATGTTCTCATAGTAATGTAATGTATAGACTCATGAATGAACTGACTCATTGATCTAGAAGTTGTAGTAGTATGATCCTGTGTTACCCCGATGGTAACTTACTAATGATGTGTATAGTACGCATGAATATGGAAGTACTTTTATGTCTATATATGTATATTTGATATATAGTTAATATTGAAACAACCTTCGGATGGTCACCCGAAATCCCACCAGACCACATCCAAATCGAGAAAAAAGAAATAGGGTGGATGGCCTTCCTAAGCCCTTTAAACATTACTTATGTATCTATACATATATGGGCATGCAATTTATAAGAAGTAAAACAAAGTTTAATAAAAGCATTTGATAGGTAAAAGAGTTTGTAAAACATTTTGAAGTAAAGCAGTTTGATAAACAGTTTGAACAGTGATAAAATCATTGGTTTTCTAGTTATTAATCACATGTGATTAATGTAATCACATGTGATTGATGCAATAACTATAAGCATTTAACTTGTATCCCCCCCATAAAGTATTTAAAACATTTAAAGTATTTCAAAGGTTAATTAAAGGGGTACGAACTCACTTGTGGTGAGCGGATTGGATTGTAGTGTCGGATACCGTGCTAGGTAGCAAACGGAGACTTGTTCACACGCACGAGCCTAGTTATCATATAATGAGCATATATATAACTAATTAGCCAAATAATAACTTAATGAAATAAGTTGGGACACTCAGGCACATGTAAACACTTTGTATAAGTGTTAAAGGTCCTAAGGGTTGCATCTAAGTTGCTACGGGACAAGGCTAAAGGGGTTTAATGTGCCAAAGGGCCTCATATAAGAGTTTACTACCCAATAAACCCCACACAAGGAGTTTATGGTTGTAAACCCTTGAGTTTACGGCCGTGAACTCCACTCTTGGTGGTATTAGTTGTTTTGAAGTGTTAAATGATTTCTAGAATAAGCCTAGCTTGGTGGTTTAATCCTTTGGGTAGTTTAGGGCATAGATAATACTCCTTTGAGGAGTTTACGGCCTAAAGACCATATCCCTTAGAGTTTACGGCCGTAAACTCTCATGGGATGGATGTTTTAATTCTTTCAAGACTCTTGCACAAGTAGGATAATTTCTAGGCTTTTGATTTAGGCTAAGGGGGACCTTAGGCACACTTTGGTGCCTTTACTTGGAGTTTACGGCCCAAGAGCATTTCTTGGCCGTAAACTCCCTTTTAGGGATGATTTTGATGTGTTATAGTCCCCATTTTATCTACAAGTATTTGAGGGTTAAAGTATAAAGCCTTAGGGGGTGATTAGGGCACATTAAGCCCTTGAAAATGGTGTTTACGGTCCAAGAAACTCTTGGGCCGTAAACTCCTAAAACTATGTGTTCTTGATTGATTTCTAGCCTCAAATAAACATACATATTATCCTAAGCTAGCTAACTAACAAGGAAATGGGACTAGATAGCCTTAAAGCTTCATTTTGGAGTTTACTCCCCAAGAACGTTCTTGGGCGGTAAACTCCCGGATCTCACATATTTGACATGTAATCTATGTTATTAAGCATAAAACAAGTCTTATAACACAACTAGGGAAGTGTACTCACGATTTAGGATGAAAACCCGAAGATCCGTGAGAGAGAAATTGGCTTTTCTCTAGTTGGAAATGTGAATAATGAATAATTTAGTTCAGAATTCTATTTATAGTCCTGAAATATTTTTGGCAAAAATATTTTTATTCCGGAATTGGACTATGACTTTATGAAGTTTTGAAATGCTCAAGTTTCACAAACCCAGGAGCATCCACTCTCCTGATATCTCCTTAAACGTAAGCCCTAATGTACACAAACTTATTCGGAAAAGTCTGAAAATCACTGAAACTGGACTAGCTTCTATTGAATAGATATTGTTCGTACAAAATGGAAATTTCAGGTTGTCACATCATCCCCCCGTTAGAAGGAATTTCGTCCCGAAATTAGAATTTAAGCAAATAAGAAGTTACAACAATTAAGAGAAAAGATGAGGGTATTTCAGTTTCATCTGATCCTCGCGTTCCCAAGTGAATTCCGGTCCTCGCTTGGCGTTCCAGCGAACCTTCACAATAGGGATACGGCTTTGCTTTGTCTGCTTGACCTCACGGTCTATGATCTTTACCGGTTCTTCCATGAAGTTGAGGCTCTCGTTGATCTCGATCTCGTCGAGTGGGATTACAAGAGTCTCGTCGGACAGACACTTTTTCAAGTTAGATACGTGGAATGTAGAATGTACGTTACGAAGTGCGTCGGGTAGGTCGAGTTTGTAAGCTACGGGGCCGACTCTTGCAAGAATCTCGAAAGGCCCTATGTACCTCGGATTAAGCTTCCCATGCTTGCCAAAGCGTATCAAGCCCTTCCTGGGTGAGACTTTGAGAAGGACTCGGTCTCCCACTTGAAATTCCAAAGGTTTTCTTCGTTTATCAGCGTAACTCTTTTGTCAGTCTCTAGAGGCTTTCAATCGTTCACGAATCTGAATGATTTTTCTCTGTCGTTTCCCGAATGATCTCCGGACCAGTGAGAGTACTGTCGGAGGCTTGCCCCCTAGCTAATTGGGTATCACCCACCTCAGCCCAGCACAGAGGGGATCTGCACTTTCGGCCATAGAGGGCTTCAAATGGAGTAGCCTTGATGCTCGTGTGATAACTGTTATTATAGGAAAACTCGACAAGGGGTAAATGAGTATCCCATGCCTTCCCAAAGCCAATCACGTAGGCTCGCAACATGTTTTCTAGTGTTTGGATGGTCCTCTCACTCTGTCCGTCTGTCTGTGGATGATAAGCTATGCTCATGTCCAGCCTTGTTCCTAAGGAATGTTGTAGTGATTGCCAGAATCTTGAGGTGAACCTACTATCTCTATCGGAGATAATGAACATAGGTACACCATGTAGCCATACGATTTCCCTAATGTATGTTCTCGTAAGTTTCTCCATCTTGTCGGTTTCTTTGATAGGCAGAAAGTGTGCAGACTTGGTCAATCTATCGACGATGACCCATATGGTATCAAGTCCACCCGTTGTCTTGGGCAACTTGGTTATGAAATCCATAGTGATCCGCTCCCACTTCCATTCTGGAATCTCTGGTTGTTGCAGTAAACCAGAGGGCTTCGGGTACTCGTCCTTAACCTTTGCGTAAGTAAGGCATTTACTTACAAAGGTAGCAATCTCTGCTTTCATATTAGGCCACCAGTATAGCTTTTTAAGATCCAGATACATCTTATCTGAACCTGGGTGGACGGAATACCGAGTGTTGTGCGCTTCGGTCATGACCATGTCTCGGAAACCACCGTGTTTCGGTGTCCAGATCCGGTTCATGAAATATAAGGCTCCGTCACCCTTGGCTTCTAAATTCCTTTCCATTCCTCTAAGGGATTCACTCGTCACATTTTCAGGTTTCATGGCTTCAAGTTGAGCCGCCTGAATTTGCTTAGACAACTGCGAATGGATGGTTATTGACAATGACTTGACTTTGCGACCAGAATATTCCTTCCGACTTAGGGCGTCTGCTACTACGTTGGCTTTACCCGGATGATAACGAATATTGCATTCGTAGTCACTGAGTAGCTCGACCCACCGTCGTTGTCTCATGTTGAGCTCCTTCTGATCGAAAATGTGTTGTAAACTCTTGTGGTCGGTAAAGATAGTGCTTTTCGTTCCGTACAAGTAATGTCTCCAGATCTTCAGAGCAAACACCACTGCTCCTAGTTCAAGATCGTGGGTCGTGTAGTTAATCTCGTGTGTCTTCAACTGTCTCGAGGCGTAGGCGATGACCTTACCTCGTTGCATCAGAACACACCCGAGCCCTTGATTTGATGCATCGCAATAGACTACGAAGTCTTCTATCCCTTTGGGGAGGGATAGTATTGGCGCGGTGCACAAGGCTCGTTTGAGCGTTTGGAATGCTCTTTCTTGTTTCTCTTCCCAATCAAAGGCCACGCCTTTCTGGGTCAGGGTTGTAAGAGGATTCGCTATTCAGGAGAAGTTCTGTACGAATATGCGGTAGTAGCCAGCGAGACCTAGAAATTGACGAATTTCTGTAGGCGTCTTCGGTGCTGATAAGTTCTCAATGGCTTTAATTTTGGATGGGTCCATGTGGATTCCCTCTTCTCTTACCACGTGTCCTAAGAATTCGACTCTTCGGATCCAAAATTCACATTTCGAGAACTTCGCATAAAGTTTCTCCTTTCGTAATGTCCCCAGAACTTGTCGCAGGTGATCTCCATGCTCTTCCTTACTTCGGGAGTAGATCAGGATGTCGTCAATGAAAACGATGACGAACTGATCCAAGTAAGGTCGGCATACTCTATTCATCAGATCCATGAAAACTACGGGTGCATTGGTCAATTCGAATGGCATCACCACGAACTCGTAGTGTCCGTAACGAGTTCGGAAGGCTGTCCTCGGCACATCCTCCTCTAGTACTCGTAATTGGTGATATCCGGATCTCAGATCAATTTTGGAAAAATAGTTCGCCCCTTGCAGTTGGTCAAATAGATCGTCTATGCGAGGCAGAGGGTAACAATTTTTGACCGTCAGTTTGTTGAGTTCTCTGTAGTTGATACACATACGGAATGATCCGTCTTTCTTCTTAACGAACAAGACCGGTGCTCCCCAAGGTGAGAAACTTGGTCTTATAAAGCCCTTGCTGAGCAGTTCATTAAGATGACCAGAGAGTTCCTGCATCTTAACTGGTGCTAAACGGTAGGGCGACTTGGCTACTGGGGTAGCTCCTGGGACTAAGTCGATTATGAACTCGACCTGTCGTTGCGGAGGTAACCCGGGTAGTTCTTCTGGGAAAATGTCGGGGAAGTCGCTCACTATTGGGATGTTCTTTAGTTCTTTCGTTTCGAGGCTCGTGTCGACGACGTGAGCAAGGAAAGCATGGTATTCTTTACGCAGTATACTTCTGTGCTTGAATACTGGATATTATACGAAGACTCGCACCAGGTTTGTCGCCGTAGACTATAAGAGTTTCGTTAGACGAAAGGTTTAGACGGACTGCTTTCTCGTAGCACATGATGTCGGCGCGATGGAGACTTAACCAATCCATGCCAATGATAACGTCGAAGCTTTTTATTGAGACCAGCATGAGGTCGATTGGGAATGAATGGTTATCTAGAGTTAGGGTACAACCTAAGTATATGCTATTCGTACTTTCAGTTTTCCCATTAGCCATTTCTACTGTGAATTGTTCCTTAAGTGTGTGTGGTTGTTGTTTAAGCATGCGAGCAAATTTATGGTTTACGAAGCTTCGCTCCGCTCCACTATCGAACAGAATGCATGCATAGGAGTTATCGAGGAGGAACGTACCAGTCACCACTGTCGGGTCAGCAACTGCTTCCCCGTGGCCTATAGCTAGTACCCTCCCTGCTCCTCCAGCATTCTTCGCTTTAAGGCAGGCCCTCTTAAAGTGGCCTACTTCGCTACATCCATAGTAGGTCGGGCTCGCGCCAGAGCCAGGGACTTGGGTGATCGGTTGTGCCGGGAACTTACAGAAACAGACGGTGTGTCCTTTCCTGTTGCAGTTAGATCACTGCATTTCACGGCAGGGGCCGTTGTGGTGGAAGTTGCATTTGTTGCACTTAGGCAAACTTCCAGCATACTGTTTCCCCGGAGCAGTAGCAGCAGTAGGGGTTACCGTGGCATGCACTGCCACAATTTGCTGCTTTTTGGCAGCTTGCTGCTTCTTCTTTTCGTCCTAGAACTTCCGCTTGGTGTCAGCGGGTTTGGAGGGTTCCGAAATGGCTAGGGTTGTTGTGGTTATAGGGGTTTTGACTCCATGGTCAATGAGTCGTTATGCCAATCGCTTGGCACTGTCGAAGGTAGCGGGGTTTGATGCTAGGACATTCCCCTGATACGGAGGCACTAGCCCCCATATGTACTTCTCGATCTTTTTCCCTTCAGTGGGAACCATATTGGGGCAGAGGGCCACCAGTTCGCTGAATCGGGCAGTATAAGCGACCATGTTGGTGCCCTTCATAGTCAGGTTCCAAAGTTCATGTTCCAATTTCTGGACTTCGCCCCTCGGGCAGTATTCCTCCATCATGAGGTCTTTCATCGTTTCCCAGCCCATGTCGTTGGCTATGACGAGGGTTAGAGCTTTAACGTGGCTGTTCCACCACGTCGGGCCTTTCCCTCAAAGGTGCATGCGGCATATTTGACTTTGCTCGCAGCAAGGCATGAACATATTTCGAAGACTGATTCAGTCTTCTCGAACCATTGCGAGAGGGCAATGACTCCGCCGGTGCCATAGAAGGGCTTCGGCTTGCAATTGGTGAAATCCTTGTAGGAGCACTCTCTTGAGCACACAGGGGTTTCAACCAGGGTTGATTCAACAGGGGTTCCACCTCTGCTGGCATCAGATGAATGATACTGAGCCATGGCAGTTGCCACTGCTGCAGCTATGGCAGCATTCAGGGCTGCAGTATCGATGACTGGAGGCGGAGGAGGTGGTGGAGGTGTAGGGTTATTCCGGGGAGACTTGAGAGGAGGCATCTTTCAGCTATAAGTTTATAAAGATAAGAAAAATGGTAAGAATCAATTTGTAAGCAACGTGAGAGTGACACATGGACTAACTAACCATAGCCCAACAGTTGAATGAGCGTTTGAAATCACAATAAGGAATATTAGTAGGAAAAACACAAGTGTACAGATTTTTCCCACATATTAGATAGATTTTAATAATACTGGTCTTATTGATGTAATAAGTTTAGGGAAAATCGACCTATCAGTAGGTCTTACATCATACCATACAGAAAAGTTTGACAGTTCTTAGATTCCTAATTAGAGTACTGGAAGTTAGGAATATTTCACAGACAAGTGCTACTTAGAGCACAGATGTTAAAGGCTATTCCTTAACCAAAAGACAGAGATGTACTAGACATCATCTAACGGCGATGGGAATTCCTCGGGCGAGCCCTGAGGTCTGACACTTGACAAAACACCTCTTGAAGGTGTCGCTCCTAAGCCCTCTGGCGGGCTCGAAGTTCCAAGACTTCATCTCGGGAGGCAGCCAGATGTTGCTGCAGGGTTTCATTGGTTCTCCGGGTCCATTCCATGTCTTCTTTAAGACGGCGGATGCGGACTGTGTTGACACCTGAGTTGGCATCAATCTCCATGACCCGGTCGATGGCTGCTTGACCTTGCTCAACATTACGAGCTATCCTGCAGATAATGACGGGTAGAGCTCGGTCAACAGAACCACCTTCACTAACGTTGTAAAAGCTTCGGTCCCCAAAGTATGGTAAGGGTTGACCTTGTTCATCACTCCAGCGATTCAAGTTGGTTGCCCACAAGGGAGTAGGACCTGGAAAAGCTGGTCGGGGGTTGTTGTTCGGGGCTTGACCTACTAGCAGTAGGTTGTTGACTTCAGGCTCGGAGTCAGATCCATCAGAAAAGCCTTCTGCGAGGTGATCATCCAGAGGGATTGGATGCTCATCTTCGGGCTCTTCTTCGATCCACCCGGCATTGCCTTCATTGGGAAAGTACGGGTCGCCGTGATGGAATCCAGCCATTTAAATCTACGCGAGAAGAGAGGTATAAGAATATAGTATACATGTAACTAGTAGTACAAAATACACCTATAGTATTTTAAGTTTAAGTTCTACTGATCTTCTTGTGGTATTGTTGGTAAGTTTTTAGACTTGTTAACACATCACAACCATTCTAGGGCATATACTAATCATTCCTAGGACCAACATAGTTGATCAGGCTATGCCATTCCCAGGACTGACCATACATCCCCGAGCTCACTTGTGATATTTAACAATCGTAATACTTTTGTTCTTGTCATTGTGACACTAATTTTAGTTTGAATGCAGACTAGTATACTTAATTAAATATTTAATATTTAAAGTATAGACTCTTGGTCAGAGTGCTTTAATCCCTAATGGGTTTATAGTTTAGTATATCTTTTACGGGTTGATATAGTTGATTCACTGTAAACAATGCTCTGATACCAATCTGTCACACCCCAAAACCAAGAACGGCAGAAACGTTCTGGGGTGGAGGACGTCATGTAAAGTATCACAAAACAGTAAATGTAAATAAGCAAACAACATCATCCAGTGCATTAAATATATAATTTTAATACAAGCGTGTTCTGTACAGTTTTAGACACCAAAAATATAATGTAAATCAAAATAATAAGATGAGGATGCGCTCCATCTTCTCAAAAGCTGGCCTCGGTACCTGTCTACTGATGACCTGAGAATACAAGTTATTTTGAAAGAGTTTATCAGCATTAAGCTGGTGAGTTCATAAGTATTTTAGTGTCGGTGTTTGTTATAAAAAACGTTTGAACCTGTCTCAAGTATAAGTTGTAAAATGTAAGCAGTTGTTTGTAAGTGTTTGTAAAAGTTTGAATTCCTCATAAAAACCTATATTTTCTATTAAAGTAGCCTTCTACCAAGGCTAAATTGTTTTGTTTGCTCGTTTGTTGTAAAAGTGTGTAATTCCCCAAGTGTAACTATTATTTAACAAAATATAGTTTGTACATTAATGTTTAAGTGAAATAATCACTAAATATATGTAATGGGTAAATCATTGTAGTACTGTAGTGTTGTATTATAGGAACTACTACTATACTAACTACCTTAAACCGGATTTATATTAAGGTATAATGTGATAAATAGCACCATACTATCGATTGGTAACAACGACATACGAATGGTCGTAATAACGGAATGACGTTTGGCACCCACAGACCTGCAGGTCTGGCTGTAGCTAGCAGCAAAGTGTAGGATAGTCAATCCAGTATAGATCTATACGAAAACCCACGCTCTCCCTCCAAGAGAATTCTGGCTACAACTCGGGCCATGACATTTAAGGCATGCTCCGATCCAGTGGATCACAATTGTTAACGTATTCTTGTATATGTAGTGTAATGTTTCTCGTTCTAGTACAGTTGTATATGTTCTCCTCCTAGTATAGTTGTATATGTTCTATTTCTAGTATAGTTGTATATGTTCTCTTCCTAGTATAGTTGTATATGTTCTCTTCCTAGTATAGTTGTATATTTTCTCATAGTAATGTAATGTATAGACTCATGAATGAATTGACTCATTGATCTAGAAGTTGTAGTAGTATGATCCTGTGTTACCCCGATGGTAACTTACTAATGATGTGTATAGTACGCATGAATATGGAAGTACTTTTATGTCTATATATGTATATTTGATATATTGTTAATATTGAAACGACCTTCGGATGGTCACCCGAAATCCCACCAGACCACATCCAAATCGAGAAAAAGGAAATAGGGTGGATGGCCTTCTTAAGCCCTTTAAACATTACTTATGTATCTATACATATATGGGCATGCAATTTATAAGAAGTTAAACAAAGTTTAATAAAAGCATTTGATAGGTAAAAGAGTTTGTAAAACATTTTGAAGTAAAGCAGTTTGATAAACAGTTTGAACAGTGATAAAATCATTGGTTTTCTAGTTATTAATCACATGTGATTAATGTAATCACATGTGATTGATGCAATAACTATAAGCATTTAACTTGTATCCCCCCCATAAAGTATTTAAAACATTTAAAGTATTTCAAAGGTTAATTAAAGGGGTACGAACTCACTTGTGGTGAGCGGATTGGATTGTAGTGTCGGATACCGTGCTAGGTGGAAACGGAGACTTGTTCACACGCACGAGCCTAGTGATCATATAATGAGCATATATATAACTAATTAGCCAAATAATAACTTAATGAAATAAGTTGGGACACTCAGGAACATGTAAACACTTTGTATAAGTGTTAAAGGCCCTAAGGGTTGCATCTAAGTTGCTACGAGACAAGGCTAAAGGGGTTTAATGTGCCAAAGGGCCTCATATAAGAGTTTACTACCCAATAAACCCCACACAAGTAGTTTACGGTTGTAAACCCTTGAGTATACGGCCGTGAACTCCACTCTTGGTGGTATTAGTTGTTTTGAAGTGTTAAATGATTTCTAGAATAAGCCTAGCTTGGTGGTTTAATCCTTTGGGTAGTTTAGGGCATAGATAATACTCCTTTGAGGAGTTTACGGCCTAAAGACCATATCCCTTAGAGTTTACGGCCGTAAACTCTCATGGGATGGATGTTTTAATTCTTTCAAGACTCTTGCACAAGTAGGATAATTTCTAGGCTTTTGATTTAGGCTAAGGGGGACCTTAGGCACACTTTGGTGCCTTTACTTGGAGTTTACGGCCCAAGAGCATTTCTTGGCCGTAAACTCCCTTTTAGGGATGATTTTGATGTGTTATAGTCCCCATTTTAGCTACAAGTATTTGAGGGTTAAAGTCTAAAGCCTTAGGGGGGTGATTAGGGCACATTAAGCCCTTGAAAATGGTGTTTACGGTCCAAGAAACTCTTGGGCCGTAAACTCCTAAAACTATGTGTTCTTGATTGATTTCTAGCCTCAAATAAACATACATATTATCCTAAGCTAGCTAACTAACAAGGAAATGGGACTAGATAGCCTTAAAGCTTCATTTTGGAGTTTACTCCCCAAGAACGTTCTTGGGCGGTCCGAATCTCACATATTTGACATGTAATCTATGTTATTAAGCATAAAACAAGTCTTATAACACAACTAGGGAAGTGTACTCACGATTTGGGATGAAAACCCAAAGATCCGTGAGAGAGAAATTGGCTTTTCTCTAGTTGGAAATGTGAATAATGAATAATTTAGTTCAGAATTCTATTTATAGTCCTGAAATATTTTTGGTAAAAATATTTTTATTCCGGAATTAGACTATGACTTTATGAAGTTTTGAAATGCTCAAGTTTCACAAACCCAGGAGCATCCACTCTCCTGATATCTCCTTAAACGTAAGCCCTAATGTACACAAACTTATTCGGAAAAGTCTGAAAATCACTGAAACTGGACTAGCTTCTATTGAATAGATATTGTTCGTACAAAATGGAAATTTCGGGTTGTCACACTATGGTGGACAACGAACGAGGAGTATGCTTTGGCGATGACGTGGTGCGGGACTTCAAAGAACCCAACCATAGGAAATGATATGTAAAGACTTGGGTTTTGGGAAGTTATGCTCGGCAAATTCCACACACTTATGAAGAAACATCCGTATTGGAATATCGACATGCTTAGCTGCAAATGGACTACGATCAGTCGACAATGCACCATGTTTAATGGTATTTTCATGAGACTAGAATCGCAAAGGCAAAGTGGTGCAAATGATTTTGATGTTTACAAAGCCGCGAGGGAACAATATCAAGTGGAAATGGGCCATGCTTTTGAGTTTGAAAAAATATGGGAGATTGTTAGGCTAGATCCAAAATGGAATAAGATGCTGACATCGGGGGAGGCACAATCAAAGAGGTCCCGCAATTCTAGTTTGTTTGACATTTCCGACGCTTGAACAAACGTCGACCTCAACATAGACACTGATGATATTCCCAACGACATCGAAGAGATCTCCCCCCACCCCCACCCCACGTCGATCGGTCGGACGAGAAAAAGCGAAACGTGCTCAACGTCACGCGGACGAAATTGATAGAAGGTGACAAGAGTTTGCGAAAATGAAAGCAAAGTTCTAAAAACACCATCTGATTGCCTAACAGAAGATTGATGTGCAACATGATCACTTGGAGTTTCTTCGTAAGCAAGCTGAGAAATATCAGATGGTGAAGGATTTAGCTATCTTCCAGACCAACGAAGCAAATATAGGACCACGAGAAGCGCTAGTGCTCCGTAAGATGAAGGAGAAAATCGAAAGACAATATTTGGATGACTAGTTGATCGGTTTTAGTTTTTTAGGTTAGGACGTTTGGTTTTTTTTCTTCATCGTTTTTTTTTTTTTTTTTTTTTTTTTTTTTTTTTGTAATGTATTTTTTAACTTTAATGTTATGGTTAATTTAGAAGTTATTTAAATTGCATGTTTTTTTGTTATGAATTCAATGTGATTAAAAAAAATATAATGAAAAAATAATCAAAAACAAATTAAATTGAAAAACCGAAAAGAAAAAATTAAAAAAGAAATGATGACATGGAAAGTTAAAGATGTCATCACTAGTTGCCCATTTCTTCCATTTGGTGTTATAACACCACAATGACATGACATGTGAGGTGACAATTTTTGGGTGTGATAACACCCTTTAACTAGTTGTTCACACGCACTAGTCTAAGGCTATGTTTGGCGCGCCACAGCTAGCTGATAAGCTAGCTTATTTTTTGAGCTTTTTTATGTTGTCGTGTTTGGTAAGCCAAAAAATAGCTTATAAGCTAGCTTTTTGAAAAACTACTTAGACTAGCTTTTTAGGAGCTTTTTAAAAAAATTTCAAATACACCCCTTGATTAATTATAGAAACACATATTCTTACATGTCCTTTTATGTAATTTTATATATTTCAGCTAGCTTTTCAGCTAGTTTTACCAAACGTTATTTTTTATCATCTAGCTTTTCAGCTATCAGCTAGCTTTTCAGCTATCAGCTAGCTTTTCAGCTATCAGCTAGCTCTTCAGCTAACAGCCAGCTTTTCAGCCAGTACGCCAAACGTAGCCTAATTGGAATATACATGATTATCCATGTCTAATATACTATACAAGTTTCTTAAAAATAAAAGTTTAATTTAATAATGATATTGAAAATTAAAGTATAAACATTAAATGTTTTTAAATGAACTTTCAAAATAAATATAAATGAAATAATAAATAAGTAGTTATTGACAATGTTCGAAATAACGTAAGGAGTGACTTAGCGGCAATGTCAAGCCTCAAGCTTTTCCGAGTCTTGGCGAGTCACGTCGTTTGTAAGGCATGACTTAAGGCGGCAATTTTACATATAATTCATATTTTTATATGTATTTTCAACTATTATTTATTTTTATACACATGTATGAGTGAAAGCGGCGTTTTGATAAAGTTTGGCGGCACATACAAACATTGGAGCCATGACGAGATTTTTAGAACCTTGGTTATTGAATCTATATTAATAAAAAAAATTGACATATAATAAATAATTATGAATCAAAATTTTCAAATACTTATTTGAAGATGATGTTCTTTTTCATTTATTAGAATAGAGATAAAGATGTATTATAGATACACACTTATTTATAAAATTTGAATAAATAATAAATTTGTTAGAATTCAAATTAAAAATCCAAAAAATTAAAGGTAGGTTTTGAATTCAAATATATCAACTAATACACGACATTAATTGTGTCATTAGAGCATCCATTTGAATTCAAATATATTTGTAAATTAATAAACATTTAAATAGAATGAATACTTTACATATACAATAGTAGACTTATTAATTAGTGGAATTGATTATTGATTATTGATTACTAGAAAAAATAAAGATACCACAAAATGACATGTGGAATTTAAATAATTGCAAAATCTTCTCTTCCTGGATTACTAAAAGAGTAGTTCTTTTGTCATGTATCATCATATTAGACCTCATAATTAATATGTTGCCACTTGTCAATCTATTAGTTATCAATTAATGTGATGCTATTTGTCAATGTATTTATTCTCTATTTTAAAATTTAAATTTTATATTATTGTTTTCATTAATTCACAAATAAAATTATGTAATATATATTAAAATTTAATTTTACATATTTATTTGAGTCAACGATTATAATTTCACATAACTAATAAAAATATCTCTTAAATTAATAATTTATTTAAAATAACTGATTAATAATTTTGAGTTTTTTACTATAATAAATTAATTGATTTTATAACTGTGGTTCCCATGGGTTATAAACCAGTCTCATATAATGACATGTGTCAAAAGATTTGAGAAAGTGACAAGTGCCAAAAAATTATTCATTTATTAGAAAGGATTGGGAAATAAAGGTAATCTGTTGTAACTTTTGATTATATTTGACTAATTTTTTTTCTTTTGTTTAAACTTAGATTATATACTTCTGACCGTCAATAAACCATATTTTTTGTTTTATTTTCTCAAAAGGAGTTGATAATTCCACATTACTTTTTGATTCATCCACATACTTCTAAAATCAATTGACAATTATGCCCCTCAGAGTAATCCTATTGGGTCAAAATATGGTTTATACTTTACTTTTCTAGGCAGTTGTATTCTTCTGTAATATTTGTGATTTTATGGTCTAGTTTACGGCTGAGTTTACGGCCGTAAACACCTTACGGCCGTAAACTCATTTACGACCCATTTGTTTCCGGCCCATGTTCCCCTAGTATATAAATAGGGTGTTAGGGTGAGGAGTAGAGATTGATGAACCCTAGAGAGTTTTCGGCCAGAGAGAAACAAGAGCTTTTATGTGTGTGTGAATCTTTTGTATTCGGATCTTCATTCATATCAATACATACAAAGATTCATATTATTCTTCTTCTCCTTCTCTTCTATTTGATTTGACATCCTTCATTTGATTGGGATTCCGCACCATCAAACGGATTTGATTGATACACAGGCAAATTAGGGACTTACAATTGGTATCAGAGTCTGGTTGTATCAGTCAAAAGGATTTATTGTTTCGTCTGGAATCTGAATAATTGGTGTTTCCGGTCCAAGCTTACGGCCGTAAACACCGAGTTCTTGGGCCGTAAACCCTATTTTGGGGCATTGTTTGATCTTATTTTCGAAATATTTTTGCGTTTTTGGATAGATCTCGCAAAAATAAAGGGGGTTTGTTCTTCGTGTTTTTCATAAAAAAGGGTTTTTGATCGAGTTTTGGAGCTTCAAAGTCAAAAAATCGCTGTTTTTCACGTAATCGTTGAAGGGTTTTCGGCTGGAGCTTACTGCCGGAAACAGTTCACGGCCGGCAGCGGAGTTCGTGTTTGCGGCTAGGGTTCTCGAGCTTGCGGCTCGGAGTTTGCGGCTCGACTCGGCGGCTTGCGGATCGAACGCTTTCGGCTCGGCATAACGGCTCGGCTTTGCAGCAGGCTTGCATCAGCGCACTTCATAAAAATTAAGAACGGCTTTGCGTCTGGCAAGGATCCAACCCGGGTCTATTAAATCCTCCTTCCCTCCGCCTTACCAGTTGAACCAAGGAACAACTTGTTACAAGCCTTCCGTTTTTAATTCTTAAACACTACCTGTCACTTCCTATTTTCGAAATTTGACACTTTTAACCCCAAAATCAATTTCTTTCTTTTTTGAATATCTTTTTTAAACCAAAAATTTTAATTTTTAAATTTTTGAATTTTATTTTTGACTTTTTTATTTCAAATTTTGACTTTGACTTTCAAGTTTGACCTTTGACTTTAAACTTTGACCTTTTCGTTTCACTTTTAAAATTTCAAATTTAACTTTTTGGTTTGACTTTTGAGTTTGACTTTTTAAAAATTTGACTTTTAAGCTTTATTTTAGCTTCTAGTTGTGCTTTTTAATTAATTTTAAGGTCTACGAGGGAGTTGAAAACATGAAAGAGAGTCGTCAGGATATCTTAAGACAAAATTTCAACATGTTCGATTATATCCCTGGAGAAACCCTGGAAGCTCAGTTGCAGCGATTTACTACCTTTACTACTGAGATGAATATAGTTGGGATCTTCTTGTCTAAATCTGAGATAAACAAAAGGCTACCTTTACTACTGAGATGAATATAGTTGGGATCTTCTTGTCTAAATCTGAGATAAACAAAAGGCTATTGAATTCACTTCCAAAATCGTGGGATATGAATGTAGCTGTCATCAAGAAGACAAAAGATCTCAATCGTCTTAGTATTGCTGAAGTAATTGAAGAGCTTGACGCTTTAAAGAGTTCTGTAAACCTTCCGGTCAATGAAGTGTCATGTTCTCATTCATGTGAAGTTTCATGTTCTCAATCATGTGAAGATACGATTAAATTTCTTCGGGATCAAATTGATTTATTTAAAAGAGAAGTTGAGGACCTGAGATATGAAGGATATCAACTCAGGAAAAGACAGAAACCCCTGAAGGCTGAGTTGGAAGCAAAAACCAAGGACTTTAGGAAACTTCAGGAAGAGTACAGCAACAAGTGTGAAAATTATGATTATGTTAAGAGTCAACTTGCTGCTGTAACTGAAGAACTTGACGCGTTAAAAATCAAGTGTGGAAAAACTGATGTCAGTTTCAAAAATTATACTGCGTCAAGTCAGACAATCGATTCCTTATATGAAACCCAATTAAGATTCAAAGAAAATCAAAACAAGGGTCTAGGGTATGATAGTGTTCCTCCTCCTTTCAATCATAACTACACATCCATCCCCATGACAAAGAAAGAAATTGACAGGGAGGCACATCTTCAATATGGAAAACGAGCTGGATTTGTGTCAGGAGGAGTTATTAATGTTGAAAATACTGATGCTTTTGTTACATGTGCAGGCAAAGTAACAGAGGATGAGAACAAGGAGAGTTCTTCTGAACAAACAAACGACCCCTTGAACTCTAAATCTGTTGCTTCTAATCAACCTGCCGTTGGTACATACAGGCCACCAATTCCAACGCAACAGAGTTCTTGTGGCAAGTGTGCATGTGGGAACAACAAGAGACAAGGCAAGGATACGCCACCAGGGGCAGGAAGAAATAACTTCACAGTGAAGAAAAAGACTTGTTTTCACTGTGGAACACCTGGACACATTTCCAAAAATTGTCCTAATCGTGCATACGTTCCTTACTACGCACAAGGATGGCAAAACACGCCAAGAGGGAGATACTTCAAAAGATACCCCTTGAGATCACGATCAGACATTGACGACTGGAATGCCAAGAAGGCCAAGAATTTAACTCCCAAGGCCAAGAATCAAACTCCAAAGGCCAAGAATCCGAATCCCAAGGGCAAGAAGGGAATGTCGGACAAGAAGTCCAATCCAAGAGATGCTCCTGTGAAGCCAATACCGGTTAGGTTAAAGTCATCTCAGCAGCCGGCTTCAAGTTCAAAAGCAAGTATTGAGCCACCCATCGGATCGAAAAAGAAATGGGTTAAACCTAACTACAAATGGGTTCCAAAGGCTCAATCTCCCAAATCAACTAACGATTCTAATATTTCTATGTCTTCTGTTTGTGATAAGCAGGACATGTCATGGGAGAGAGTATCGTGCAAGGATGACAAAGGTCGACCCAGTTTCAAAATGGATTGGGTTCCAAAAACCAACTGATCCCGCTCTGTGTCGGAGCAGCTATGGAGGCATATCATCAAACTTCGGTTTGTTGGTAGTGGTTGTTCCAGGCACATAATAGGGGACATCTCTCAAATATACAACACTCATAACTTTGTTCGAGAGTTTGTGTCCTTTGCGGGAAAGGAAAGAAGGGAAGAAAAGAAGGGATCACACGGGGTTAGTGCTTAATGACATGAAGAATTTTCGGATCTGTTCTGAGATTATGGTTGCTGTTCTCAGACCTTCTGAATGTAGATTCAATCGGTGAATTACAGTTTGCGTTTTCTTCTGTATACTCCTGTGTTTTTCTTAAGCTGATTCGCTTTAAAGACTAATTTTTGTTTTATGATAGTTTAAATTTGCGCATTAACTTTCGTTTCTCTCCTATGCATAAATTTAGGGGGAGAAATAAAAACAAAACAAAAATTAAAAAAAGTTTCAAAAATCCAAAAACATTAGAAAATCAGAAAATCAAAATATGGTGTTAATGGAATGTGCTTGCAGGAGATGTTTTGGGAAGTGATATTATCAAGTGATAACAGGCAACCTGAGTCTGCATAATGTACCCAAAGTTGAAGGGTCTATGCTCTGGTTTGATGCGTCGGTAGGCACAAAAAAATTTAAATGGACATGACTAGGCAGAGTTGAACTTGGGAAATTTTTAGACTTGACAAATCTTGACCTAGTTAGATCCATTCAGCCTGACAATACGATGCTCGGATAGGTTGAGCAGGGAGATATATATGGGAATCTACTCATCACATTAAATGAACCCTTACTTGGAACCGTGGTTTAACTTTTCCTCGATGTGCGGATTTTGTCCTTAATTCCGGTTGGATGGGGCGACTGGTAAATTCCGATAAACTAGGTCTGTAGAATATCATTTTCTTTCTTTCCATCTGTTAGTCATATGTTGTCTCCTTTGCGTGACTTCCAATCCGACCTAGTACACAACATATGCAACTCTATTTCTCTGCAGGCTATATATACATGTGTGAAATACTTCTTATCTGTTAGCCATACGCTGTCTCCTTTGCGCGACTTCTAATCTGACCTGGTACACAGCATATGCAACCTTCTTCTTCTCAACCCCTCTGAAATAGTTAGCAATAGAATTCCAAATCTCTTCTCTCTCTGAATGGTTGTCTGCTAACTCGGTGTAAGGAGTACTCTAGAAGTTCTTGATGGCTGGGGCATATCAGGAAGCGGGAAACACGTTCTAGTACACTTAAAATTGAACTCATACAGATTGTCTGTAGATCTCGCTGCTCGATTTAGGTGGACAACAATATCCCTGGTCGTCGTCAGCTGACTGGTCCTTAAGATATAGTATTGAGGAACTTAGGATCAGATATAGTATTTAGGAACTTAAGTTCACCTTGTCTTGTAACAAATAGTATGTCCTAAATTTGTCACAATTTTTCGTGTTTAAGTAGACAACAATACCGACGATCGACCAGACAAAGATGTAAATATGAAAGGTACCGACAAGTGGATTAAGGCTGTCTAAAAACTTTGATCCCAAATCATTCTTAAAGTTAGATATCGTTTTTATTTTTGTTAAATTTGTCATAGTTTCTTTTAATTTAAATATTAGGGGAGTATTAAAAAAAAATTCAAAAATCAAAAAAATTAAAAATCCAAAAATAGTGTCATTTCTGTTTTATTTCTTGTTCAGAAAAATCAAAAATCCAAAAAATATTTTTGTTTCTGTTTTAATTTGTTTGCTAAGTTTTCTTTTAGTTTTGTTTTGTCTTGAAAAGTGATTTCAGGTGTAGATGAGACTCATGGAGTTTGTGTTGAAGATTTCTGAGCCAAAGCCTCGTCCGTGAGCATCGAAGAATTTGCATTCGAAGGAGCAAGAAATGAAGATTATTCTTTCGACATTCAACGTTTCAACCCCAGAAGCAAGGTGAAGCTGCAATTGAAGATTATGTGACGGATTGCATTGAAGCCTCCTCAATTAGTCTGCTGCTATCTTTGTACTTGCTGAAGTGATCCAGAAGATTTAGTTCTCTCTGATGTTCTCTCTGAAGATTCTCAAGCTGAAAGCACTATCTTTCAAGAATCAGTACGTCAAGCCTCCTCACCCAACATGCGTTCAATGCCAAATTCTGAAGAAAAGCCCAACTGCTCAAGATGAAGTCAATCATTGAAGATTCATCAAGTTCATCTTGAAGCCGTGAAGTCATCGAAGATTAAAGCTGAAGCCAAAGCTCCCATTAAAGATTAACAAGAAGAGCCAGCTACTTTTTAGGGGGAGCTTGTTGGGTCATTAAGAAAAGAAAGCTATAAACCAAGGGGGAGATTATTGGGTCAAAATATGGTTTATACTTTACTTTTCTAGGCAGTTGTATTTTTCTGTAATATTTGTGATTTTATGGTCTAGTTTACGGCTGAGTTTACGGCCGTAAACTCATTTACGGCCCATTTGTTTCCGGCCCATGTTCCCCTAGTATAAATAGAGGTGTTAGGGTGAGGAGTAGAGATTGATGAACCCTAGAGAGTTTTCGGCCAGAGAGAAACAAGAGCTTTTATGTGTGTGTGAATCTTTTGTATCCGGATCTTCATTCATATCAATACATACAAAGATTCATATTATTCTTCTTCTCCTTCTCTTCTATTTGATTTGACATCATCCGTTTGATTGGGAATCCGCACCATCAAACGAATTTGATTGATACACAGGCAAATTAGGGACTTACAAACCCCTTTATCTTTCTAGTTTCCTCGACACCCACACTGGAGACCTTTAACCCATATTGTCGTTGGAAACTGCTCTCTTTTCAGTCACTTGCACAATCCATGGGTAGGTAGCAAAAGCACCTATAAAAGCATTTAACAAACCATCAATAAAATCGACAATTTCGTCTTCAAGAAAACAACCTGCAAGTACCAAAATCAAAACCAACCTTTAAAATCTGATTTGTTGGTCGATGGGGTTTTAATGTTTCAAGATTCAATGCAAAAGAGTTCAATGTTTGATTATTTCAAGAATTCATTGAGCTTTCATCATCGGTGACGAGTAAGGCTTCCAATCTAGTGCTTTTTGATAGCTAGCATAGGAGGGTTTCTTGCATTCAACGAAAGGGTGGTGCTAGGAAGGCCTTTTGAGCGAGCTTAGTCCCATAATGGAATTGATTGGAGGTGTTTCTCTGGAAGTTCCGATAATGCTTGTGGTTTTTATTGAGAGAAGATGGGTGGGTTTCTTGAGAGATGGAATCGTGTGTACACACCACACCGATGTAATAAAGATAAGAGATAAAAAGGATATATAACACCCTATACTCGTTTCATTCATAACCCATTATTTGTGCTTGCAGACGCATCTCTTTGGCTCTATTCGACATCTTTGTTCCGATTATTTAGGTCTTTAGTCCCTCATCGAATACTCTATTAAATCCAATATTCTCGTGGATTCAACTAAGCTTACTGATTACTTATCTGAAACCATAGATTCCTAACAAGTACTTGTCTGAAACCATAGATTCCTAACAATGATTCATTCAGATGACAGGCTTAGAAGAACAAAAGAAAGGGAAAAAAGAGAGAGAGATTGTGTTAGAGATTATGGTTGAGCGGGACGACTAGAAACTTGAGCAGATGAGGAAGGAAGAAGGAGTAGCAGGATCAAGATTACTGGAAAATAGAATTGAAAATCACTTATCATTTGTCGGGTAAGCTTGTAGGTTGGAGAAGAATTGCAGCCATGTGTGCAATGTTTTTTGTTTGGAAGAGTTTACTAAAAATTAATGTTGGCTTTGAATAATTTAATTACACTCTAAATATGAATGAATAAAGGGCATACTTGTAAACTTACTTTAAAAATCAGTGGATGCATCAAAAGGATCCGTGGAAATATCACTATCCTTTCTCAAAGTGTAGAATACAACGGTTACAACTAACCTTCAATGAATACCATAACCCTGAAATCCTATAACCATGAATTTTTTATATACGAATAGTTGTATAGTTCTTAATTTTGATATTTGTGACTATTTATGTTCATTTATTTTCATATATGTTTTTCATATATTTATTTATAGTTGTCGTTGTTTGTTTGTTTATATTCATATATTTATGATCGTTTATCATATTATCATATATAATAACAAATAAACACAAACACACACACACACACAGATATATATATATATATATATATATATATATATATATATATATATATATATATATAATAGTTTTTTGTACATATGTTGTTCTCATAAAGCTCGGTATTTAATGTTTGTCACATCTCAATATATCAAAGCATTTCCTAAGAGTTTGTCACATGTCAATGTATTTAATACAATCCTTTAATATAAAATCCATTAATTTAATCAGGCATTGAATTACCAACATATCTTCCGTTCATACCATAATTACCTCCAACTATATTTTAGTATTTATCTTACGATTTATACAATTCATGATTATTAAGCATATAATTAGGTCACATATAATATCAAATTTAAAATATTAAACATATTTAGAACATAAATATATGTTTATCTTCCTTTTTTAAATCACCGATCTTATTTTCTGTATAACTATATCATGTAAATGAGGAGATTTTGATTTCCATTCATTTTTTACCCCGTTAAATAAGGAAGTTTTATTTCTACGATAATATAAACGATCAAACACCGAATTGTCTCTGTATTTGTTCATCTCAAGTTGTATTCTTTTTAATCGATGATAACTTCTGCAAGTGATTCATAAACACATGTACATGCCTTAACGTATTCTTTTCTTTTTCTTTAATTTTTAAAAACATTAATCCACTCTTTAATATTGTATCTATAAATAAATAACCATTTTTTAGTTTAAACTAAATGGATGAAAATATGTAACACTCAAAAATCACAATAAATTTAAAATTTTCAAAACCAACTATTAATCAACATTGTTTACAAAAATAGTCATTATTTCAAAAGCGTTATTTCAAATCAATGTTTTCCCAACAATAAATTTAAATTTTTCAAAACCAACCTCTGAGCCTACGATATGAGTCTCGCATGTCAATCGGGCCCTCAACTCATATATGGAATGCTTTCGAGCCCTCAATATGAGTCTTGCATGCCAATCGGGCCCTCAGCTCATATTTGGAATGCACCCGGGTTTGTTGGCTACAACACAAAATAGTACAACCTCAACCCAACACAACATGTCCACATATGTAACAGATAAACATAAACATAGAACCATCAAGTACAGATAATCATGCATATCTACTAATCTGCCACAAACTAGCATATTACTATCCTAAAGAGGATAAAGGATCAAGTGAGCCAAGCATTAGAGCCTTCAACCCACGGTCCAGTGAGAAGAAACTCACCTCATAGTTTGACAAATTATAGTTGAACAATACACTTCTCCGAATACCAGCTCTACAAGTCACCTACTCAACAGATAGAGACCAATGCTTAACTATAGCTCAAGATACCCAAAATACCCTTAATTCAAAATTGGTTAACCGTATTTAAATGTCAAAGTCGATGGTCAAGGTCTAAAATTCAAAATCCCTTCCAAGCGGAATACCAAATAAGGAAAGATTCTCATCACCAAGTTTCAGTTAGATAGAAACTTGGAATCATGCAACCTGTATTGTGTGATGTATGAGTACCTTCGTCTTTGGGAAAGTAAGACTAAATCTTTGTTCATGTGTATATGTGATTCAAGTGAAGGATTAGGGGATCTAGTACACATAGTTGTGCACTGGTCAGGTACAACACAAAGAACGATAAGACTATTCGTCATGATTTATTAAAATCTTAGTAAATATGATTATGCTTACAAGATTAAGTATAATTCTGAATCATTGGAAATGTTTCAATGTATATCAGAACGAATAAGAAGAATCAAATTAGGCAAAAAGATAAAAGTTTCTTCAATCTGAAAGGAAAAGAGAGTACTTTATTATCGTGTTTTATGATCATCTTAATGATTATGAAAACCATATCACAATTAATCCTCTAAAGACACCTTAGTACACTTGTATGGCTAAGAAAAGGAATCGTGAATTGATGAAATGGTTAAATCAAGAAGATGAGTCATACTTCGTTCCAAAATCAAGTCTTAGAGTCATACTCCAAGATTGTAACTTGAGTGACATAATCTTAAAAGAGGTTTATAGCACTTATCAAATGTAGAGTAAAATGTTTCTTACTCTTGTACATTTGAAATTGGTAAGTTGTGATGTCTTGGATAAAACAAAGATCAACTAAGATCAATTATGTGAAGTGTTTTTCTTGATAAGAAACTACACTAACTCTTTGAATATTGTTTGTCAAGGAAGGTTCTTGACAAAGAGAGTCTTATATGTCAAGAGGTCAGTGGGAGTCTTAAATACCTTGAAAAGCTTCAAGAAATAATCAATAATAAACATGTTATTAATCACTAGCACACAACTTAAGGTTTGTAACCTATCGTGTTGACATATTCTTGTTTTTGTGCCCATTCTAGTTAAGTTAAGTATGCATGTGAGTTCTATAAGTTCTCAATTGTTTGCATAAGGCAAAGCACCTTGATCAGTGAAAGTTCATTAATCAGTAAGGGTGAGCTGCTTAACAACTTGGAATACATGGTAGGCCCTTGTGCTGCTAAGTGGCAAACAATTAAGATTGAACAAGTTCAGTCCATATGAGTTTGGATTTGTCACTAACCTTGTCTTGTGATTATGGTTATGACAAATTCACATAGATGGGAACACATACACCATAAAATCTAAGTGCCATAAGGTTTCTCTCCAATTCATGAAAATGATTGTGAGGAAATGCTTTCACTAAGTAGATTTTAAGGAGATAGCAATTGTGATATTTGCATTCTCAAATTCGATTATGATTAGGACATCCCTCTTCATAGTTCAAATTGTGTGAAATGGAAAAAGGTCTAAATAGTTGAGACTTATTGCTGTAAGTTCTAAAATTGTTTAGACACACATGTGAGTTATCTAAGTAAAGGTGTATGAGTTTGAGAAGCCTAGATAAAGTTTTATCAAAGCGTCTTGTATCAGAAATATGAACTTTGGTAAGAAAGTCAAAAAGTATTGATTTCTAGAAGTCCAACTTATTTATGGGTACATGTCAAAGCTAGTGGGAGCATAAGTGTTATGTTTGTAAGAAAACAATTATTATGCTAGTGGGAGCATAATTATTATGGTAAGTGTTTCGAGTTAGCAATGTTAATTATAGAAAACAAAGGTTTTAATTTGCAAAGTTGTAGGGTTTGAAAAGTTGTTTTGCTATAATTAAGGGAGAGGAACTTATACTTCATTTTAATTCTAAAAGTTTAGATTGAGATTTTAATCAAATTTAGTCGAGGACGTATATGAATGTTATGTTGAAAAGATTCGACATAAGGAAATTTTGTATATGGAAATGTTATAGCAAGAGACCGGTAAAGTATTAGGTCTTTATGTAAGACATTATGAATCGTGTTCCATATGCTTCAGATATAGGATCGATTGCATATGCTGTAATATTCACATGTTGTAATTTTCCAAATGCCTAGGGAATTAAGAGGGAAAAAGGACTAGAACCGGATATGACTAAAGTTATTAAACAACTGTCAAGGACGATCTGAGGTTTGGTAAGGATTGGTTGCTTAAGGATAGTTGGAAGTATAATAATAAATGGACCATATTGATATGATTTTGAATAGATAGGATTCTATTAAGAATGGATAGTGATATGGAAAATATGGAAATGTTTCCATAATGGGAGTTGGATATCAAGAATCGAAGGGTAAGTTAGAAACTTTTATGAAAGAATGATGTTTAAAGGAATGTGCTTTGAATGTGAGACTTCGTATCTATGAAATATTCTTGTAACAATTTCCAATGGAAAGTTTTGTAATTGGCAAAGTCTCTATGACTTATTTACATAGTCATTACAAAAGGATCACTGTATAAAACCTTAGAATCTAACAGTTTACAGTAAGTGGAAAGGACTTGGTATTCTTACACTTACGATAAGGATTTGGAATTGTGAAATGAGTGATATTGGAAATGGTTAAAAATTGATCTATTTCACAAAGTAAGGACCAGAGGTAAACATAGTGTGCATGCTTGGAGCATGGGATGACTATTGTTTTTAATTCAAGTGTAAAGTTGATAAATCAAAACATTATACAGTGAATAATGTGTAATCATTATGGTGATTAAATAAAACGTGTTTTATTTATATTCAAAAGTTTTAAGACCATATTGGATTCGATTATTCTTGTGTTTCACTTTGCATGTTTTGACTTCCCGAATAATAATATTATTTAAACCATCCACAGTCGATCATACTCTGGAAGTAGGTAGTAAGGCAAGAATGTCATGAATCTGTTTGTAGATTGTCTAAGTGTTAGACATAACACAAGTTTGTTGCAGTATTCATGAGTACTCCTGTAATAAGATTTGAGTATTGGATTAAACCCACGATCATCTGAATCACTTCATGGATTTTATCACGAGTGATTGTGAGACGATAATATCTTATATTCTTGAAACCAAGACATGTGAGTTGTAGTTTACAAGTCAGTTGCACATTGACATATGTAAACACACCAGTAACTTGGTGTTATAAAATATATTGTTGTGTGTGATTTAATGATTAAGTACAAGCAAGCATATGATTCAAAGTTTATTCGTTCCTTTTACCCAATGTGGATAAAAGCGATATCTATGGGCCCCTCGGTGATTTAGTGATAACAACCCTAAGTGCTTGGCCAAGCCTGGACTAATTTGATTTGTTCAATTAGTCGGTCGTCATAAATCAAAAATCAAGAAACAACAGATGAACAGAGAGAATGATTATAATCCATGTTTCTATTCATATGATATCTAAAATGGAGGAATATATGATCCCTTATCTAATGGATGCGTCATTGAATAGGTCAGAGTTTGACAGCGGATTTTGAGAGCTACGATTGCTAGTCGAGATTTTGGTGACGTACTTGCAGTAATAGTTATTAGACTTATCCAAGTGGTAGACTGTTAGATTAGGTATCTAAGCCCATAATTATAATTGATATGTACTTGACCCGAGAGTAGCATGGTCCATTTGGGTTGCCTTCACCAGAACAATCTGATAGGATGGATTTTTAAGAACGAGGTTATTTATGATTTATTAATATATTAGAAGTATAATATATTAATTGTGAAATCATATTATTTAATTAGTATTGATCAAGAATTACTTTGGAATTAATTTGGTGATCAAAAGAGACTAATTAAACTAACGGGGACTAACTATGTAAATCAGTGATATATATATATATATATATATATATATATATATATATATATATATATATATATATATATATATATATATATATATATATATTATTTGGGCTATTGATCCATGTTGGGATAAGTTTATGTAAGTTTATGTAAGAGTTATCCCACATGAGATATGGATCATAACCTAAGTGTATGGATTGGGGTTTACCCATGACTCTTGGAATCTTACCCTATATATGTATTTCCCTAAGGCTAAAAATCAAAACTAATGTGTTCTAAGAGAACCATAGCTGAGTTTGGTAGTGTATAACCTCTCTCTCAAAGTCCTCCTTTGTTCATAGTGTTTGTGAACCATTTGAGGCATCACACTTGAGGTGCTAAGCTCTTGAAAGGACAAAACTACAAGCTACAATAAAGTGGCATTCTTCTAATTTAATTTTATGATTCATGTACCAAAATTGTATGCTAGTTGTAGGCTTCATGCTTTGGAAATTTTATTGCATGTATAACCTAAGAAAACTTAGATCCAAAGCTATTAGGGTTGTATGTGCACCATAGGAGTGTTATAGTACTTAAAACCCAACATATATATGGACCAAACCCTAAAAATTAGGATTTGAGGATCTTTCACATACGCCCTGTGTGCATGGTGTACATCCAAAATACTAAGGTCCACCCAAGTACTCCCAAATTCTTGCAATCTCTTTTAAGCATAAGGGTCAAAATGCAATATTCCTTCATACATAATGTTAACATTGGAAATACCTCATCATTAGGATGTTAAAATTATCCCTTAATTGAACTAGACTTCATCCTCAAAGTTCGATGCTAGAAATAACTCAAGATAATGCTCCCACATATTTGCCTCCGGCTCCCAGATCCACTCGGACCTTTCCAATGCTGCCACTAAACCTTTACCAAAGGTATCTCCATGTTGCGAAGGACCTTCAGCTTTCTCTCCACTACCACTACCGGCCTCTCATATATTTTAAGTGCTCATTGACCTGAATATAATCCAAAAGGACCACTACCCTTCTTCCAACACGCACTTCCGCAATTGCGAAACATGGAAAGTGCTATAGATTTGGTTGAGCTCACTAGGAAAATCCAACCAGTAGGCTACCATGCCTACCCTAGCGATCACACGGAATGGTCCAATATAACAGGAACCTAACTTCCCCCTCTTCCTGAAGTGTATCACACCATTACAGGGTGAGACCTTTAGTAGCACCATATCACTGACCTAGAACTCCAACTCTGATTGATGCCAGTCGGCACAGCTCTTCTGCCAACTTTGAGTTATTTGCAATCTTTTCCTTATCTGTTGGATGAGATCTATTCTCTAGTGGACTATCTCAGTCCTCCCCATGACTTTATGGCCAACCTCCCCCCAATAAAATGGGGTACGAAATCTCCGACCATACAGAAGCTCGAAGGGCAGTGCACCAATGTTGTCGTGATAGTTGTTGTTGTAAGAAAACTCCATAATAGGTAGCTATGAATCCCAACTCCCACCAAAATCTATGACACTAGCCCGCATCATATCCTTAAGTGTCTGGATGGTCCAATCATTTTGGCCATTGGTCTGTGGATGATAAGCAATGCTGAAATGTAGTCTCGTATCCAGTTTCTCGTGGAACTTCTTCCAGAATCGGGAAGTGAATAAAACATTTCAGCCTGATATAATGGAGATCAGAACCCCATGATGAGCAACAATCTCAAGAACATACACATCAACCAACTTCTCGACCGAAGAGCTCTCTCGGATGTCCAAAAAGTGGGCACTCTTGATCAATGAATCCACGATGACCCAGATAGCATCAAAACACTTAGCAATCTTAGGTAGCTTGGTGAAAAAATCTATGATGATTTGTTCCCACTTCCATATGGGAACTTCCAAAGGCTACGGCTTGCCATGCGGCCTCTGATGCTCGGCCTTGACCATCCTACAGGTCAAGCACATCTTAACTTAGCAAGCTATATTCCTCTCCATACATGACCACCAATAACTTAGTCTCAAATCCCAATACATCTTGGTGGCTCTCGAGTGTATCGAAAAGTGAGGCTTATGAGCCTCCTCCAAAACTATATGTCTGACGCCACCAAAACCAAAACCTATACCCGACCACATTGAGTCAACAATCCTCTACCATCGATGATAAATATGTCATTCTCGCCCCTGATCCTCTCTGGTTTCTAGTTTTACTTCTTGAATCCTTTTGTATGTGCCCCTCTGATCAAATCTAGAAGTAGAGAATCAATAGCTATCCTTATACACATACCCCTTAAAGCATCTGCGGCCACATTTACTTTACCCAGATCGTAAAGGATCTCACAGTCATAATCCTTGACCATGTCAAACCACTAAACCTCTCTACATAAGAACCGCCCCCAAAACAGTGATGGATGCGTTTCAAAATACAACGAAATCCTCGAAACCCTCTGGAAGGGTCAACACTGGGGCCTCACATAACCTTTGTCGTAGTATCTCAAATGTCGTCTACTGCTCAAGCCCCAACGGAAATCCACGCCCTTCCTCTTCAAACGAGTGAGGGGTACGACAATCTTGGAGAAATCCTGGATATATCTCTGATAATATCCCGCTAAACCAAAGAATCTCCTGATCTATAAAAGGGATTTCAGGACCTCTTACTGTATCACAACCTCAATCCTAGTCGGAACGACAAAAATCTTTTTTTGGTTAATGAGATGCTCTAGGAATTGGACCTCTCGTAAGCAAAACTCACACTTTGAGAACTTGGAATATAGCCGTTCCCGCCTCAATACTCCCAAAAGCTCTCGAAGGTACTCCTCGTTTTGTTCTCTGGTCTTGGAATACATGAAGATATCATCAATAAGAATAATAATTGATCGATCGAGCATCAACCTGCATACCCGATTCATCAAATCCTTAAACATTGCATGAGCATTGGTGAGCCCAAATGGTATCACCACAAACTCGTAATGACCATAACGAGTCTGAAATGCGGTCTTCTCCATATCCTCCTATCTCACCCTCACCTGATGATACCCCGACATCAGATCGATCTTAGAGAACCAAGATGCACCCTGTAATTGATTAAAAAGGTCGTCAGTCCGTAGAAGGGGATAACGGTTCTTCAAAGTCTACTTGTTCAACTCGTGATAATCAATGCACATCCGGTGTGAACCGTCCTTCTTCTTGACGAACAAAATAGGTGCTCCCCACAATGAACTGCTCGGTCTAATTAACTACTTGCCCAACAGCTCCCGAACCTAAGAGGACAACTCCTGTATCTTGGGTCGCGCCAAATGGTAAGCCACCTTGGCAATCGGAGCCGCACCTGGCACTAGATCAATCCTAAACTCCACCCGCCTCTCGGGAGGCAAACCGGGTAACTCATCCAGAAATTCATCAGCAAACTCCCTAACAACCGACACATTTGAAATCGAAACCTACTCCCTAACCAGAGTATCAACCACATAGGAAAGATAATGTTGGGTTTTATGTACTCTAACATTCCTATGGTGAACATACAACCCTAATGCTTTGGATCTAAGTTTTCTCTAATTATACATGCAACATTGGTTTCCAAAGCATGAAGCCTAAACTAGCATACAAATTTTGATACATAAATCATAATACTAGTTAGAAGATTATCTTTTTATGTAACTAGTGAGACCTTGGCCTTATGAGAACTTAGCACCCCAAGTGTTGTGCCTCAAACAAGTCATAAACACCAATAAACAACTAGATGGATATGAGAGAGATTTAGGAGACTAGAAATCGGATTCTACTTCTTGGAATGCAAGGTGTTAATCGATTTTAGCTTATAGATACATACATACATACATATATATATATATATATATATATATATATATATATATATATATATATATGTATGTATGTATGTGTATATATATATATGTGTGTGTGTGTGTGTGTGTGTGTGTAGAATTTCAAGGGTCATGTGTAACCCTAATCCATACACATAAGCTTATGACCCATCCATTTGATTTGGACAAATACTTCATGGACTAACCAATAAGCTCATCACAAATCAAATCATGGATCATTAGACCAACTCATATGTATCAATTTAATTAGTCTCTTTTGATCATTAAATTAATTCTTGATCAATACTAATTAAATAATATGATTCTTCAATTAATATATTATACTTATAATATATTAACAAATCATAAATAATCTCTCACTCAAATATCCATGTATCAAATTGTTCTGGTGAAGGCAACCTAAAATGGACCATGTTACTATCGGGTCAAGTACATACCAATTATAGTTATGGGCTTAGACACCTAATCCAACAGTCTCCTATTTGGATAAGTCGAATAACTATACTTTCTAATGCAACTTAAAATCCGATTAGCAATCGTAGCTCTCAAAAATTCGTTTTTGAACTTTGATGCGTCCATTAGATAAGTGATCATATAATCCACTGTCCTACAAGATATTGTGTGGGCAAAGACATGGAATAAAGTTAATACTCATTTTCCAACAGTTTGTTTCCCGATTTCTGATTTTTTTGACATAGAACTTAATTGAACGCATCAATTGAGTCCCGAATGGGCCCGACACAAAATTCAAAACAAAATCATCGAGGGGACCATGATATCGCTTTTAATCCTCTTAGGATAAAAGGAACATATAAACTTTGACTTATATGCTTGTACTAACTATTCGTTGAATCATAGACAACAACACCTTTTATAACATCGAGCTATCGATGTGTTTTAGTATTATCAATGTACAACCAACTCATAATCAACAACTTATATATCTTAGTTTGAAGACTATACAATATTATCATCTCACAATCACGCTTGATAAATTCCATGAAGTGATTCATGTAAGTGTGGGTTTAATCCAATACTCAAATCTTATTTCAAGAACACTCATGAATGTTTGTAGCAAACTTTGCAATGTCTAACACCTTAGACAATCTTAAAAAAAAACATTCATGATAGTCTACTTTCATAACGTACTTCCAAAGTATGATCGACTGTGGATAGTTTGAATAATCTTATTATTCTGGAAGTAAAACCATGCAAAATGAAACAATAGTAAATAGTTGACACAAGATAGTAAATTTACTTATAAATAAAACTTCTTTTATTCAATCATCAAATGTCAATTACATTTTAGCTGTTACAAGTTTCTAAATGTCTATCTAATCATTAAAACTAATATCGTCCTTCAGCTCGATTCTCCTAGCGTGCTGCAAGTGCTTAACCCTACTCAGTCCCTTCATAAATACAATGATAGTAATCAGGGATTTCTAAACTTGCATCTCTACCTCTAGGACGGTTAACCTATTTTTAGGGAAAATATGGGATTTTCCCAGGATAACACCTGTATTTCTAAAACTAATGGTTTATTTTCTGCTAATATATACTCTCTTAAAACTACTTTTCATAAGAAAATATGGGATTTTCTTGAGGAACTCTTTTCAAAAGAATCAAGAACATTTTTCCATCAAAACTAAATGTTTATAAACTCACCAGCTTTATGTTGATATTCTTTCAAACTGCTTGTATTCTTAGGAAATCGGTAGACAGGTACTTCTCAGATTTAGAGGAGCCAATAAGAGTCATGTTTTTATATTCTACATACCTTTGGTGTAATTAAAACAAGTTTCAGACTGATGTAAACACTTTTCATATATATATATATATATATATATATATATATATATATATATATATATATATATATATATATATATATATATATATATATTCATTGTAATGGTTGTGTTACTATGATTGCTATTGTACAATGGTTGTGATGCTAAACATCACGTCCTCCACCCCAGAATGTTTCCGCCATCCAAGTTTCGGGGTGTGACAAATTGGTATGAGAGACCTTGTTTATAGCGAACTATGTATACCAAACCTCACATGGTATACAACTATAAATACTAAAGGGGCCTAAGTGCTCTAAACTAAAAGTATATTTTCAAAATATAAGTATTTTTATAAAAAATATACAAGTATACCTGCGTACCAGAATCTGTGTCATAGGAAGAACAAAACAAAAGTATTTGGATGTTGGGACACTGCGGTTAAACCTGGGCAATTATGTAATCATGTCTAGGATGAATATAGCCTGATCAACTATATTCATTCGATACATGACCAACATGTGCTTGGGAATGACGGTGGTGTTACAGCAAGCCTAAAACTTACCAATAACATTCATCATAAAAATACTATAGGAGTATTTCTACTAGAGCCAAATTCAGTATAGAGATTCCTCCAAGTGTTGCTACTACTTCCTTCTTAAGCGATAACTTACTTGCATTAGTAACCTTTTTGTGTACTTATCGCTTGGTAGAACGCTTTTAATTCCATGATGAGGTGTATCTTGTTTCATGCATCACTAGGACTTACCATCCTCTTCTTCCTAGTTGTTTCTAGAACAAGATGCCTCCCCGACCATAAACCAATGGAAGAAACGACGACACACCACCACCACCACCCCCTTAGTTCAACCTTGTCATGTTCCAGGCAGCAGTTACAGCCGCCATGACTTCCGCAATGGCACAAGTGAACTCTGGTGGGGTTGGAGGTTGAACCGACCCACAGCAGCAAGACGGAAGTCAAGGACATCAAAAGGAGGGTTCCTACATGGACTTCATGACCGTAAAACCCAATTCCTTCGACGGAAATGGAGGTGTTATCGCTCTGACTCGATGGTTCGAGAAGATCGAATCCATCTTCGAAATTTACGTCTGTCCAGAAGCAAACAAGGTGAAGTTCACCGCCTACACCTTCACCGACAGAGCCTTGACTTGGTGGAATGGACAAGTTAAAACCCTAATCCTGCCAGTGGCTAATGCCATGGGTTGGGAAAGTTTGAAGGAACTCATGCTTGCAGAATACTGCCCGAGGGGCGAAGTGCAAAAGTTGGAGCACGAACTCTGGAATTTGAAGATGAAGGGTTCCGACATCGCTACCTACACCGCTAGATTTTGTGATCTGGCTCTCCTCTATCCGGGAATGGTCACCCCAGAGAGCACAAAAATCGAGAGGTACATTTGGGGACTGACATAACCAACCAAGGGAAATGTATTGGCTACTAGATCGGCTACATTTGAAAGCGCCAAGGATCTGGCGCAGACTCTGATCGATCATAGAGTCGATCTGGATGAGGCATCAGCGGTCGCCGAGCCACAGAAGGAAAGTGGTGAGAAGGAGAAGAATCTTAGAACAAATGCAAGGGCCAGTCTCCTCAAGAGCCCTCCAAGAAGCAACAAACAGTGGCAGTTCACGCTGCTACTACTCTTGTTTTTGCTTCAACTGCTGCTCCAACCACCAAGCTCCTACCGGCGGTTATTCAGGGAAATTACCTCTATGCAACAAGTGTACCTTACATCATCATGGACCCTGTCATGATCTGAACTGCAACAACTGTGGAAGGAAGGGACACACGACCTGATACTATAGGGCACCAGTCCAACCAATTAATACGACTCCTGCAGCGGGTGCCAGCCAAGCCTGCTATGGTTGTAGGGAAGTTGGACACTTCAAAAGAAACTGCCCCATGGCGGCAATGAGTGGAAATACAAGAAGGGTGCTGGTGATGGGCCAGGAGGAAGCAGTTACTGATCCTACCGATGTTACGGGTACGTTCCTCCTTAAGGGACTTCCTTCAAAATGAGTGCCGGTGTCACTTATGAGGATCCTAGGGGTTCCAAAATGGGCCAAGATGTTCTTGGTCATAAATTTTATCATTTGCTTGCCAGTAACGGTGGCTAGTGGTTTCGCCTCTATCCATTTGGTAAAAAAAAACTATGGCCACCAGTAAAAACTTCACGCCCCCCGGTGCCGGTGGGAAAGGTCCTACTATATCGATCCCCCATTAATGGAAAGGCCAGGGGCTGGTGATGTTGGTTGACGACATGGCCAATTGGTTTTGGAAAGGAGTGAACGCTTGGCACTCCTCGCATTTCTTTGTTAGGGTTGCGGCATTGCTGTATACATCCGTCAAATATACTCCTAGGCAGAGTATTTTTGCCTGTGAATGCACGAGCGCCTTCGTGCGCTGCTACGTCCCTGGAATAGCTTTCTTCGAGGAACAATTGCCCCTCTATTTTAGAGACGCACTTGAGCCATGGGCTTAATTATCCTCTTCGGTAAAGTTGATTGTCCGTGTGATGAGTTAGAAAACTCTTTGATCGTTTAGATCTTAAACAGGTTAATCACGATAATGCAAACAGAAATATCAAACAAGAGAATGAATCAAAATATGTTGAATGATTCAATAGATTCACGCCTCAGCAGAGCTCGATAAAGAACTTCCGTTGTAAAGGCTTTTTAGGGTTACAATCGATAAAAGGTATTTGCTATGAATGATCGACTCCAAAAATGTTACGTACAAAGATGCATGCAAGCATCTATAAATACTAAACCCTAATTAATAAATCACGGATGGACAGGCCCAATCCGGATACAAAATTGGACTACGAACCGAGCCCAATACGCAACACATAATGGACCCTACAATCTCCCCCTTTGCGTCAATTGGAGCGAGACCCTACTTTGGCTTGCTGGATCCGGCTGCAGGAACTTTCTTCGTGGTATCGAACAGACGAGGAATGATGGCAAGAATGGTTTGTCTGAAACGAATGTACCACTGGATCATATCATCGAAATACTTTTTGTCATCTTCAGAATTCTGCTTGCACTGATTAATGATCCCCAGAACATGTTCCAAACATGAAGTGGTATATAGATGCTTGTCAGCCAAGGCGAACAGACATTTTTTGCCTTCATTCCTGGTGAACATGACTGAGTTACGCTTTGGATCGATCCTCCCCATCTGCACTTTATTCAAATTACTTGCAGAACCAACTGGGGAGATGGTGGGCTTCTTCTTGAATACACTAGCAATCTCCTGATCCATCTTGGCAACCTCCATGATATAGCAAACCAACATCCTCTTGAAGTGATATATGATCGGCCCATATTCAACTTCATTGGTGAGGAGGATGTTATGCAGAATGATCCAATCATGTGGATTCAGGTTAGGAAGATCAGCGAGAGAAATGGCATGTTCGGTTTTAGCTGACCCCCTCAAAACTTTGAACCTGACATTAGTGAAGTTACCCTCCCGAAAGGGTTTGAGGACCCGAACGTTGATGATCTTCTGCGCACTCCACATCTGATACTGAGGCTGAGCAGACCTCAGATAGAAGTCAATAAGCTCCCTATCGACCTTCGGGTGAGGATGAGGGACTTCAGCAATGTGGGAAAATGCATGAAATATGAAGGCCTTTCGGGTCAAGGGCATGTCGAACTGAGAGTCGACAGAATTAAACCTGTCCAAGGAGATAACAGGTTCAAGCCAGAGGATGCTGGGGGTATCGATAGCTTCTTTGATAAGCTTCTCGAGAGTCCATGGAGGGAATATGGTTTTTCGACTTTCAAGGAGATCATGAGCCTCCTTCATCTTCCTTTCGTTTGCTTCTGCCTCTTTAGCAATCGGAGCACTCATGTTTGAATCCTTATCCCTGGCCTGTTTCTTCAAGAGATCAACAATGGTCTCTTTGTCATCATCACCATCACTGTCATCCAGAGCCTTTTTCCCTTGATCTTGAACACCTGAGCCTGAAGCCTGACCAGTTGTTGGAGGTTCGGTTGCTTTAGTTGAAGCTGATGTAGAAGTAGGAGGCGGTTGAGATTGATTTTCACCCTTTGAAGCTCCTTCTCCCCCTTGTTTTGGATGGGCCACGAACTCAGGAAGCCCCTCAATTTTGCTGAGCAAGGCAAGGGCAGGAGAAAGCTTCTCAGCTAGAGTTCGCCTCACTGAGTAGTTGAGGATTGGGTCATGTGCTTCAATAATGTTGGAGAGGGCGCCGTGGACATCCGAAACACAACTTGAAATGACCGCTCGCTCAGATCAAAGAGAAGCAACCTCCTTTTCTGAATGGGAAAGCTGAAGACTCTTGACCTTTAGAGAAGTTGTTTTGCGCACAAGCGCATCCATCACAGAGTTCTCTGAAGCAAGGTCTTCTTGGAGCTTGGTCAATCGTTCCTCAATGACCGCCTGGAAAGATTTATTGTCAGCTTCAAGAGTCTGACGAAGACCAGCAAAAAATTGTTGTTCTGATGCAAAAGAAGTAGCCAGCTTCTCAACAACAGAATCGACCTTCGCTGCATTGGATTTAGTGGCCCCCTGTAAAGACTGTAAAAAAATGTTAGCATCGTGAAATAGTTTCTCGACTTTTTCGGTCGCTGCAGCACAGGCCTTTGTGGATGCCTCTATAGCAGCAGTGGCAGAGTTGATAGAGGCTTCATGAGCCTTGGTGAAAGTATCAACCATCCCCTGAATGGCAGCCTCTGAGATATTGGACTGAGAGGAGGAGGAGGAAGCGATGAGACTATCAATTTTCTCATGAAGTTCCTTGATGTGCTTTTTGGTGATAGGAGCATCATCGTCATCATCGCTTTGAACCTGGTAGGGACTGTAGTAGACAGAATCAAAGGTCATGTCTTCCCCTCCAAGAAAAGTCTCGATATCTGCTGAGTGATTGGGAGATGAAGGCGAAGGTGGAGGTTCGGTTATGGGGGTAGGTTCGGGTGTGGAAGTATGTTCGGTTGCAGGTGTAGGTTTGGGTGCTGAAGTACGAGCCCCCGTATCAGATACGTTGGTTCGAACTCCAGTGGTTGTTGTTGTTGTAGCGTCTGAGAAAATGGGAGGTGGTACAGGAATAGAGGTGGGTGGAATATGAGTAGTGGAGGTTATGGGGGGAATGGAAATAGAGATAGTGTTTGGGGGAGGAGAGACAGGGTTGGTTGAAACTGGTACCTCAGGTGAAGGCGAATGAGGAGGAGAGTCACCACGAAACGACTCCTCTGAGTCTGAACTTTCATCCTCAGATTCACTGGAGGAAGAGGAAAGAATGAGTTTTCGCCTGGGCTGGGTTTTCCTCTTCTTTAGTGTTGGTGATTTGGCTGCCTTCGTTGGTTTTCTCTTCTTAGGAGAAGGGCCTTTCGCCCCTTTGACCACCTTCTTGTCTTTCCCTTTTTCTGGTTTCTTGCACCTGGGAGCAGGTTTGTCAACGTCATTGATAGACTGAATCATCTCTGGAGTGAGCTCTCTGGGACCCGAAGGGAGAAACTCCTTGTAGGTCTTGATGATGCGGCTCTCCCTTGATACACAAGCATACATTGACTCAGGAATTGAGCCAACAAACTGAAACTTGGAAGGATCGGTAACAATTATCTTTGTGGTGTGGAAAACGCCAATAGAGGAGAGTGGAGATGTAGCCACAATGGGGACATGATAGTTGTCCATTGTCCATTTGGTGACGAGCGTTCAGAACCTGGCGATGGAAATTTCAGAATGGCAAGAAGTAGAGGCAAGGCTTTGGATTAACTGCTGCCATAAAACTGAGCCATAGTCGAGGTTGACACCAGTGTACAACCCATAGAGAATCGTCATGAACAAACGACTAGCCCCATCAAAACCTGCACTTCTCTCTGATAGACCCTTGAACAGTATCGTGAAGAAGCCATTCCACTGAGGAGGAAGACACGATTTCTTGAACTTCGTGACAGTGGTAAGGATTTCAGTGTAACCCATGTTGTAAAACATGGAGAACAACTGTCCCACAGAAATCGACTCAGGGTTAACCCTCGACTCATCAGGTTCAAACCCTAGAAGCGAGCCGAATCGCTGTTTTGAAATGGAGGTTTTGGTATCAAGAATGTCGAAGAAAATGCGATCAACAGACTTATCGTAGTGGGCAGTAGAGAAAATCTAGGATAAACACTCCATAGGTACGATTTCGACCTTGGTCAATGCGAGAACTAGTGGAGAGTGTTTGAGACACTCCACTATAGGGTACATGAAGGCATCGTACGAAAATGGGGTGAGATCAATGAACAAGCTTTGCTGGGGTCGGATTGGGAGAATATGGGAGGTTTCATGAACAGAGGAGGAATCTGCCATTGTTGAGTGCTTTGAAGAAGGAGATGAACAGTGGTAGAAAAGCGTCTTTGTTTTCTCTCAGAAAATTGGGTGCAGTAAAGAGGTAAAAGAACTTAGGTTTTACCCTTTATACCGTGTGTAGAAGAGAGAGAAAAATCCGCCCCCAAATCTTCTTGAAAAACGAATCGGTTCCTGAGTTGATTGACGCGTGACAGCTAGCGGCTCCTATGATTACGCATGAGAGAGAAAAACGTTTCCATTTTGCACGTCTTCCCATCAAATGCCTTTTTGAATTCCTGAAACCTTTAGTCTCCCGGCTGAGTCATCATCTTATCTTTAAAATGAGCTGTCTTCACTAAATAAAAGCAAACACGTAGATAGACCACAACATCCCGTTGAGAATATAGCATTAAAGACTAGAGCTATAAAAATAGCTTGTAGTGAACCAAACCAGACTTTTGGAAAATCAAAAAGATTTTCGTGCATAGATTGTCAAAGATAAAGAAATAAAGCAACATATATGTGGGAAATTGTGATGTCAATATAGACACGAAACAGTTGATTCCGGGCACGAATCTCTTCCTTCAAAGTCAAGAGAGACTTTTAAGTGTTTGTGTGGTTTCCCGTTGAATTACGATTAAGCACTTGTTAAGAAGTGTTGAAAGGCATCTTTTAATGAGGCTTAAAGGGGTGGCTTTCGCTTCAGTTCAGAATTCCAGATCTTGACATAAGATAGAAACTGAATGAAGTACTTGTGAGACCAATGTGGTCTGTTGAACAAGTAGGTTTGGATCGTATTTTAGTGACTTGTTGGAAATGCATGGTGTGAAATCTCAAGAAAATTTAAAACTGAATTCTATGGGAAGAAATGTTATGGTATGTAACAATTTCATAAGAATCACACAAAAGGAAAATAGAGATTTCATGGTACAACCACTTGGGTGGATTCGTTAATTCATGAGTGAAAGCTAGAGAAATTTTAATTGTTCAGCGTCAATGCATATTGGGTATTGAATTGTGGGTTTCACTTAGCACGTATTGACACGAAGCTAAGATCACAAACACAAAGATTGTGTAACCATAAACCTCAGTGGTAGTTTCTGAGAGTCTCAAGGGTTACATGTATGAAGCGAATATGATGGAGAAAAAATATTTGAGGTGGTGTAAGGAAACTAAAGTACCTCTGCTATAAAAATAGTGACCAAGCAGAAAACTCTTAACTCATATTGTAACGACCGAAAAATACAACCAATTTTAAATTTTTCAAACACAGCTCGATTCCATTAAATCTTTACAAAAAGGTTTTCAATACAAAACATTTAACATATTCCCAGAATCACATTACTACAAAATCATGAGGAGCAGTACGATCACGCCTTCGCCTTGCCACAGTCTCCTAAAGAACCTGAAAAACATAAAACCACAACTGTAAGCCCGAAAGCTTAGTGAGATATCCCCAAAATACCAACCACATACACCATACACGCATAACAAGCCACAACATATCTGATCACAAAACATCCATGCACTTCGGGTCTACTGTGTGACTGGTCTGCCACACCAGCCTACAGTCCACCTGGTCCACCCTCTGAGTCTAGCCATAAACCTCGAGTCTACAGTATGATTGGTCCGCCCGCACAGGGCCTTCAATCCACCTGGTCCACTCTCTGAGTCTACAGTATGATTGGTCCGCCCACACCGGGCCTTCAGTCTGTCTGGTCCACTCTCCGAGCCTCGGCACGTCTGGTCCGCCCTCTAGGGGCCTACAGCCTATCCGGACCGCTCGCTGGGCCTTTGGAACAACCGGTCTGCCTTGGGTATCTTGGCCTACAACACAAAGCAGGACCCGCCTCAACCCAACTCCAGTCTAAACAACCATGTGCACATAAACATACAATCATATAGCAATTCAAAGTCAACAAGCAGGTCAAACTGATCACATAACATATGATCATCCTAACCAGGATACCGACCTAACAGGTCACTAGCATAGCATCTCCCTATCTCTCAGGATACCGATCTCAATCAGGTCTCTAACATATACCATCCTAGCTCTCAGGATGCAAACATATCACAGCAACAACATAACAACAACTACCCGGATCTCAATCCGATAAGGGCCGGCCTTGGCGCCTTAGACCCTGTTGATATAGTGAGGATAACTCACCTCGAAACTGTCGGCTGAAAGGATAAGATCCCGTTGCTCCAAGCTCCGACACAAACTCCTCCATTGAACACCAACACACTCAACTCAATAAATACCCTTAATTACCAAAATACCCCTGAAAGACAACTGGTCAACCTTTAGACAAGGTCAAAGTCAACCCCTGACTGACTCTACTTGCTGAGTCAACCCGATGACTCGTCGAGTCCCCATACTCAGAACTTCCCTCAATCCGCGACCTAACTCGCCGAGTCACCCCGAGACTCGTCCAGTCCAACAACTCTGAGTCCACTCGCCCACAACTCACCGAGTCATCCCTTGACTCGCCGATTCTCGACTCAACCAGAAAATATTGGGACTCTTCGACAAGACTCGCCGAGTCTAAGGCTATCTTCAACCTACTCGCCGAGTTATTCATACAACTCGCCGAGTTCCAGGCCATCTTCATCCAACTCGCCGAGTTGTTCTTCCAACTCGTCGAGTTCCAGCTCATCTTCAAGCAACTCGTCGAGTCCACCCATGTGACTCGCCGAGTACCACCGGTCTAAATCCATACAGAAGCATTCCAGGCCATGCAATTGGTCCAAAACATAGATCTAGCCTCCTAGAACCCATCCATCACGTAAAGTGGCAAACTTTACGTGAATCCAAAGAGATCTAGGCCTTTAACACTTTAGGGCCAGGGTTTGGGACATGATAGCTTCAATACACACTCAAACACAGGGACTTTCAGGCATTCCAACCCTTCTCCATTCCAGATCTGAGGTAGCAACCTCAGATCTAACCTCTAAACTCCAAAACACCAAAAGATAAGCTCCCCACAAACCCTAAAATGATGAATCCATAAGAGTAACAGCCCAAGGACGAGATATTACCTCAAAAGAATGCCCCAACTGCAATGGAACTCGAATCCAAGCAAAGCCCCTTGCTCCAAGCCTCTTCTTCTTCTATATTTCCTCAACAATTGCTTCTCCAAGCTCCCAAATGCAACTTGATCCACTCACATACGAAGGTTAGGGTTTCTGGACTTGAGGATGAGTAAAGATGCTGGGGGAATGGATGTTATGTTCTTTATATAGGGGTCAACCCCGAGAATTAGGGTTTTCTCCACTCAGCGCCTACTCGCTGAGTCCATCTTACTGACTCGCCGAGTCGGCTACTTAACTCGCGACCAAGTCACGACTTTACTCGCCGAGTCCACCCATGGACTCGCCGAGTCGCTCTTTCCCAATTTACTCTTTTAGCCCTTCAACTCTACTCTTGATATTTCGGGATGTTACACATATAAGAAAAGAGTAAGGTAGCTCATGATTAGAATAAATGTTGCAGCCTAATTGGGAAGAAGAGGTTTGTATATACCCAGTCAATAGGGCTATATTCAGAATCATTTGAGGCTTTGGACAACATGCAGCAGCATGCTTCTAGGGACACTTAGCTAGTAAAAAGTGTGAGAATGATACCTGCCCTATCGATATTCCATAAACTGTTAACATAAACAGAAGTAGAGAAAGAAAGAAAATATTTTTGGAATTTTTGATATTTTTGTAAAGAGAAAAACAAAACAAACCAAACTGAAAAGAAAAAATTTTGAACCGAACCCGAAATAGACCGAATGCTCGGTTCATTTCGGTTCCTTAAAAAAATATTTTTGGATTTTTGGAAAACAATTGTACAAACATATACAACCAAAGATATCACCTTTTTGAGACAAGCAAAAATAAGTGCAGCGGGACCAAACCCGAAATAGACCGAGCGTTCGGTTCATTTCGGTTCCCGTGTGAACCGAGCCCGAAATAGACCGAGCCTTTGGTTCATTTCGCTTCCAACTTTTAGTTTTGGGAAGGTGTTTTTGGAACTGACTCCGATTCCATCATACCTAGGCCTTGTAGGATTTTATTGAAACTTGCTTCAGGAAGGGCTTTGGTGAAGATGTCGACCACTTGATCATTGGTTCGAACAAAGTGAATTTCTATGTTTCCATCTTCCACATGATCCTTAATAAAGTGATACCTCAGTGCTATATGCTTTGTCTTGGAATGTTGCACTGGGTTATGATAGATCCTAATTGCACTTTCTGAGTCACAATATAGTGGGATCTTTTTCATATTGAGTCCATAATCCCGTATTTGGCTTTAGATCCAAATCACTTGAGATGTGCAGGAGGCAGCTGCAATGTACTCTGCTTCGGCTGTAGACAGACAAACACATGTTTGTTTCTTAGATTGCCCGCTCACCAACTTTCCGTCGAGGAATTAACAGCTTCCTGTAGTGCTTTTCCTAGGTCTGCATCTGAGTAGGCTTGAATGAAGAAACCTGAGTTTGAGGGATACCAGAGACCGAGAGAGGTGGTTCGCTTCAAATACTGGAATATATTCTTCATTGCCAGCATGTGAGGTTCATGAGGATTTGCTTGAAACCTGGCACAATAGCATACTGAAAACATTATATCGGGCCTGCTAGCTGTGAGGTACATCAAGGAACCAATCATTTGGCGATATAGCGTTATGTCGACTGCTGGTTTTTCCAAAGATAGTGTGACCTTGGTGCCAAACGCCATAGGGACTTTGACCTTTGAGTCTCCCATCATGCCGAATTTATGCAAGGAGAGTCTTCGTATATGCTTCCTGGTTGATAAAGATGCCTTCGGGTCCCTGTCTAATATTTAAGACAAGGAAAAAACTAATCGGACCCATTGAGCTCATTTCAAATTTAGTCTCCATCAACTTTCTGAATTCAGCTGTTAGGCTAGGATTCGTTGAGCCAAAGATGATATCATCGACATAGATTTGAACGATCATAAGGTGGTTACCTTCCTTTTTACAAAAGAAGGTTGGGTCAACCGAACCTTGTTTGAATTTAGAAATCTTTAAAAACTTAGTTAATGTTTCATACCATGCCCTAGGTGCTTGTTTCAGACAATAAACAGCCTTATCCAAGATGTAACTGTGATCTGGATGTTTTTCATTCACAAATCCAGGAGGTTGCTCCACGTACACAGTTTCTTCAAGTTCCCCATTTAGAAACGCACACTTCACATCCATCTGGTAGACCTCGAAATTTTTGTGTGCAGCATAGGCAAGAAATATACGAACGGATTCCAACCTTGCAACCGGAGCAAATGTCTCTTCGTAATCAATTCCTTCTTCCTGGCAATATCCTTTCACCACTAGCCGAGCCTTATTTCGGATTACATTTCCCTCCTTGTCCATTTTGTTTCTAAACACCCATTTGAGACCGACAACCGATGCATCTTTTGGTGTTGGAATGAGTCTCCAGACCTTATTCCTTTCGAACTCATTGAGTTCGTCTTGCATTGCTTGAACCCAATCAGAATGATCGAGAGCAATATTGACGGTCTTCGGCTCTATTTTGGAGATGAAAGAGTTAAACATGCAGAATTCTACTTTGGAAAATAATGCAGTTTGCTTTGCCTTCAGTTGTGATCGAGTTAGAACATTTTCTGATACATCACCCACTATTTGAGATACAGGATGATCTCTGGTCCATTTGGTGAGAGGAGGATAATTTGAATCATAGGATGGATCCAATTCAGCATTTACCATTTCTTCCAACTCTAACTGAACATCATCGTCATAGTGCATATCAGAATTCTCCCTCTCAACAGATGATGAATCATTTGGATGTGAACCAAAAAATCTTTCTTCGACAGGACTTTCAGGCTGAACCGGACTTTCGGTTGTCACTGGACTTTCGGGTCCAACCAGGCTTTCGGGTGCCACTAGGCTTTCGGGTGCAGCTGGGCTTTCGGGTGCTACAGGACTTTCGGGTCCGTTAAAGATTGGATTCTCCCCCTGGATATGTGAGTCCTATTGATTTGAAGAAAACTGATTCTCCCCCTCGACCGAAGTACCGCTCTGGGGAGGTTCGTTTCGAACTGGTTCTTCTTCGCCCATTTGTTTGGCTGCATCTTCTACAATCTTCTTAAGGTGATCAATCTTGTTGTCTGCTGCCGTGGCCTCAGAGTGAGCAGCTTTCTCAGGTTCATCAAACAAATCCATGAACTGGTCGAAGAAATTGGTGATTGAGGCTGTGACTTGACCTGTTTGAGAGAAAATCTCTCCAATTGCTTCTTCAGTAGACTTCAAATTCTTGACGTAATTGTCATCAAACATCACATAATAGGTTTCTTCAATTCTTTTAGAACGCTTATTCAAAACCTTGTATGCCTTTGAAGAAAGAGAATATCCCAGAAATATACCTTCATCAGCTTTGACATCAAACTTGTTGCGATGTTCTTTAGAGTTGAAGATGAAGCACCTTGAACCGAACACGTGAAAGAACTTGACATTCGGCTTCCTGTTGTTAATAATCTCATAAGGGGTGAGAGAGAAACGCTTGTTGAGATACGATCAATTTTGAGTAAAACAAGCTGCAGCAATAGCGTCAGCCCAGAAATATAGAGGAAGGGAAGCAAAACTTAGCATGGTTCGGGCCGCCTCACATAGGGAACAGTTTCGCCTTTCAACAATTCTGTTCTGTTGAGGTGTATAGGAGGCTGAGAAATTGTGACTGCTGCCTTTTTCTGCTAAGAAATCTTCGAATTCTTTGTTCTTGAACTCCAGTCCATTGTCGCTCCTGATGTTTCGAACGACTTTTCTCAGTTGCACTTCGACTTGCTTGATAAAGATCTTCAGTTTGGGTGTCGCCTCAGATTTGTGCTTTAGAAAGAATACCCAAGTAAATCGTGAGAAGTCATCAACAATAACAAGGATGTACTTGTTACCGCCAATGCTCTCGATTGATGATGGGCCACATAAGTCGATGTGAAGCAACTCAAGTGATTCAACAACTTTGGTGTTGATGATTGTTGGGTGACTTTGGCGACTTTGTTTCCCCATTCCACATGCAGCACATAAGTTTTCTTGATTGAAATTAAGCAGTGGAAGTCCCCGAACATGACCACCGGTGACTAGCTTGTTGATGTCTTTGAAGTTGAGGTGTGAGAGCCTTCGGTGCCACAACCAACTTTCGTCTAAATGGGATTTGGACAAAAGACATATGGCTGGATTCCCTTTGATTGATTTGAGATTCAGACGGAACATTTCACCTTTTCGTTCAGACTTGAGAATAACTGTAACGACCGAAAAATTCCAACCAATTTAATTTTTTCAAAAAAAACAACCTAATTTCATTAAATTATTACAAAAGGTTTTCAATACAATTTATTTAGAGTATTCCCAGAATCTCAGCACAACATAAACATGAGGAGCGGTACGATCACGCCTTCGCCTTGCCACGGTCTCCTGAAGTACCTGAAAAACATAAACCACAACTGTAAGCCCGAAAGCTTAGTGAGATATCCCCAAAATACCAACCACATATACCATACACACACACGCATAACATGCCATATCATATCCGATCACAAAACAGCCATGTACTTCGGGTCTACTGTGTGACTGGTCCGCCGCACCGGCCAACAGTCCACCTGGTCCACCCTTCGAGTCTAGCCATATACATCGAGTCTGCAGTGTGATTGGTCCGCCCGCATCGGGCCTTTAATCCACCTGGTCCACTCTCTGAGTCTACCGTATGACTGGTCCGCCCGCACCGGGCCTACAGTCGGCCTAGTCCACTCTCTGAGCCTCGGCACGTCTGGTCCGCCCTTTTGGGGCCTACAGCCTATCTGTACCGCTCGCTGGGCCTTCGGGACAACCGGTCCGCCCTGGGTATCTTGGCCTACAGCACAAAGCAGGACCTGCCTCAACCCAACTCCAGTCCAAACAACCATGTGCACATAAACATACAATCATATAACAATTCATAGTCAACAAACCGATCAAACAGATCACATAACATATCATCATCCTAACCAGGATGCCGACCTAACCGGTCACTAGCATAGCATCACCATATATCTCAGGATACCGACCTCAACCAGGTCTCTAACATATACCCCCCCTATCTACCAGGATGCAACATATCAAAGCAATATCATAACAACAAATACCCGGATCTCAATCCGATAAAGGGCCGGCCTTGGTGCCTTAGACCCTATTGATATAGTGAGGATAACTCACCTCGAAATTGCCGACTGAACAGATAACCCAAGCTGCTCCGATCACTAATACGATCTCCACCACTGGACAACCACCAAAACACTGAACTCAAAACAATATCCAATAATTACCAAAATGCCCCTGGAAGTCAACTGGTCAACTCTTGGTCAAAGTCCGAGTCAACCCCTGACCGACTCTACTCGTCGAGTCAACCCGATGACTCACCAGGTCCCCATGCTCAGAACTTTCCTCAATCTGTGACTCAACTCGCCGAGTCACCCCAAGACTCGCCGAGACCAAAAACTCTGAGTCCTTCCTCACTCGACTCATCGAGTCATACCTTGACTCACCGAGTCACGGCTCAACCAGATGAAACTTGGACCTCACGACCAGACTCGCCGAGTCCAAGAACAGGCGCGTCGAGTCTAAGGCTATCTTCAACCTACTCGCTGAGTTGTTCTTCCAACTCGCCGAGTTCTAGTCCATCTTCAAGCAACTCGCCGAGTACACCTTTGTGACTCACCGAGTGCCTCTAGATCTCATTCCAAACAGAACCTTCCAGGCCATGCAATTGATCCAAAACGTAGATCTAGCCTCCCACGACCCATCCATCATGTAAAGTGGCGAACTTTACGTGAATCCAAAGAGATCTAGGCATTTTACTCTTTAGGGTTTGGGTTTAGGACAAGATAGCTTAACCAATCACTTATCAATAGGGACTTTATGCAATTTTGGATCACCACTACTCCAGATCTGAGGTAGCATCCTCAGATCCATCTTCCAATCCCGAAATGACTCATGAAATCCTCCAAAAACCCCAAAACAACCACCATGGATGACAATAAGGAAAAAAAGGGTTCAAGACAGAGGATTCTTACCCCAAAGATGAGCCTAACTGATGTAGACTTCAAATCCACAAGCCCTCTTGGTGCTATCCTCGAATTCCTCCAACTTCTCTTCACAAATTCCCTCTTCCAAGCTTCAATCCTCTCAATAATGGAGTATCTCACGATTAGGGTTTTCTCTGGAACTCTCAGGGTAAATAGAGGCTGAAGAGAAGGCATAACATCCTTTAAATAGGGGGCAAACCTCGAAGATTAGGGTTTTCCTCGCCGAGTCCAGCCGCCGACTCGCCGAGTTGCCCACTTAACACGCGACCAAAGTCGCGACTCTACTCGCCGAGTCCACCCATGGACTCGCCGAGTTGCCCTTATACATTTTCACTTTGAGCCCTGAACTTGCACTCCTGAACTCGGGATGTTACAATTCTCCCCCACTTAAATTAGGCTTTGTCCTCGAAGCCTGCGATAACCCAACTCCAGAAATACTCTCGCAACGCACCACCTGGCATTAACCAAACCAGGTTCCTCAAAGAACAACCATAGAAACCCGAAACTCACTTTTCCTTCCCACGGTGTTCCGACCACCGCTTCAAGCCGGCCACCGGCTTCGACCTCTGATAACCACACTTATCAACTGAGTACTACCCATAATGCAACACTGCTCCAATCACAACAATCACTCGGCTCATATGAGCTAGAAATAACCATGAACCACCGGAATCCCGATTTGAGTCCATCTCTAACCACTCCAAGTTGACAGAAGGACACATCCTTCAGTCTCAGACCAACCCCCATGAGTTCTCTTCTTGTAATCACACGCACATGCTGAACTAGCCCTAGTACTCTCGGGTTGGGAAAACCTGACACACTGACGACACCTCCAAACATCCCTCCCGGATGAACCACCATTACATACACAACTCCTTGATCAGAAACAAGCTGGGAGTCCAAGACTCCATCCCTGCATCCCTTGCGAGTCTCTTGGCTCTACACCCGTGGAATCCTTCCGCGACCTCAGCAGACATCCCATCCGGATGTGATTCCATGCCACTGCCGCAATCATGCTGCTCAAAGACCATAATTGGATCACCCTAATCATAACTATGCTCTGCCGCTTTCACTTCCATGAATTTGCACTCCCTCTCGGAGTTACACTCCTCCCTCTTTCCTTTAGCAAGTAAATCCACTTGGCCGCCTTGTCACTATGATAAGTGCTACGGTGCTCGCCCAACGCTACACCACTCCTTTAGCATAACAACTATCCACGCAGCACACATGCTCTGAATCTGCTCGCAAGGACCCTTGAGTCCATGCACTATCTCCGCTAATCAAGATCAATAACCAGGGCCAGACCTTCTAATGCTAACACATCGCAACATACTCAATCCATTTTCTTGAACCGCTCTAACGATACCTGCAGAGTCTTCAGCATGACTGGACCGCCTTACCAGGCCTTTAGTCAATCTGGACCACTCTCAGAACCTTCAGCCAATCTGGACCGCCCTATAGTGCCTTCAGTCTGGCTGGACCGCTCTCCGAGCCTTCGGCCTGACTGGTACGCCTACCGGCCTTCAGTCTCTCCGGACCGCTCAACTAACATTCATCATTCCGAGTTATCTCTCTGGGAAATCCTCCCATGCATACTATTCGTTTTATTAAGGTTGTTTCATCTTTCCTCTTAATAGTAAAACCTTTGCTTTTATTGGATTTAGATGTAGGTATTTTGGATTCAGGTTCGGGAGTTTGGACTTTAGCTTGCTTTCGGTCTTCATTTGCTGAGGAAATCTTCCTTTTTCCTTTCAAATCCTTCATCGATTGTGAGTTTGGTGTAGGACGAGAATGAGGCTTAGAAGGAGAACGAGAACGAGAAGAATTAGAGGAAAAGAAATTAGAATAAGAATTTTTCCTGACTTGAGGTTCGAAATAACCCTTTCGGTTGTGGTCATTTGAGGGACCGAACCTGGACCTTCGGTTGCTGTTTGTTGATCGAACGAAACTGGATTTTTGGTTGTTGTGGGTTGCTGTGCCGAAACTCAGTCTTCTGCTGTAAAAGCTTGATGGGCTGAACTCTGGTCTTTGTCTGTTGTTGTTTGGTGGACCGAAACCAGCCTTTCGGTTGTTGTTACTTTCAGGACTAAACCTATCCTTCCGATTTTGTTCTTCCTGTGGCCCGAAAGTCTTCTTCTGGTTCTTTTGATCTGATGGACTGAAGCTCCTTTTACTCTTATTTTCTTCTCCTTTTGACTTGGAGTTTCTATCAAAGTGAGTATAGTGAGGATTTTGGGAACGCCAAAATTGCTTTCGCTCTGAGAGATTTTTCTTGTATCTCAGATTTCTCTGCTGCTTTTGATTTTTCACCTGTTTCGGTTGTCGGTGAATATTTGTCTTTTGTTTTGGCTTCTGAACAACTGGTTCACTTTCCATGGAAGAGTTTTCGCTCGTAGAAGAGACGCATTCTACCGGAACCTCTTTTGTGCCACTGGAACTGGGCACGTCAAAGTTGGTAGGTTTATTTAGTGGTTCTGCCACATATCTACCTTTGGCCTTCCATGATGTTCGCTCCGACAAACCAACTGTTTCATATGCTTTGTCTATCGGTGCAGACCAGAAAAACTCATCACAGCCATCTGCATTATCTTCATTCACCATGGCAATGAGTTCGGCTGTCTGATGTTCGGTTACTCCTGTGACCTTATAAACCTGATTGGGAGTGGTTCTAACCTTTTGGTATACAACGGCCTTTTCTTTAAGGATTGGGGACTTATTTTTGGACAGACGAGCGAATTCCACAGAATTTTCAGAAATCAAGTTTTTGTGGTTTTCGGGTTCGCTCCTAATAAACTCTGAACAGTCAACCTCATCCTCTACAGAGATTTCACTCATGTCATCGTCCTCATTAAGTTCAGATGCATTTTCAACATCAATTTTATTTTCTGAACTTAATTTGGTACTCAATGAGTCAAATTTTTGTATAGTTTCGGCCCTGAGTTTCAACTTATCATTTTCATCCAAAAGATTCTTAAGCATGTCCTTATGGTCTTTTGACTTTATAAAAGATTCAATTTTGTCCAGACCATACATATAAGTGGGATTTACATCATCTGAAGATACAACACTTTCAGAGTTGTATGCTTCAGCATCGATTTCATCCTCCTTTAACTCGAAGATTAGGGTTTTCCTCGCCGAGTCCAGCCGCCGACTCGCCGAGTTGCCCACTTAACACGCGACCAAAGTCGCGACTCTACTCGCCGAGTCCACCCATGGACTCGCCGAGTTTCCCTTATACATTTTCACTTTGAGCCCTGAACTTGCACTCCTGAACTCGGGATGTTACAATTCTCCCCCACTTAAATTAGGCTTTGTCCTCGAAGCCTGCGATAACCCAACTCCAGAAATACTCTCGCAACGCACCACCTGGCATTAACCAAACCAGGTTCCTCAAAGAACAACCATAGAAACCCGAAACTCACTTTTCCTTCCCACGGTGTTCCGACCACCGCTTCAAGCCGGCCACCGGCTTCGACCTCTGATAACCACACTTATCAACTGAGTACTACCCATAATGCAACACTGCTCCAATCACAACAATCACTCGGCTCATATGAGCTAGAAATAACCATGAACCACTGGAATCCCGATCTAAGTCCATCTCTAACCACTCCAAGTTGACAGAAGGACACATCCTTCAGTCTTAGAGCAACCCCCATGAGTTCTCTTCTTTCAATCACACGCACATGTTGAACTAGCCCTAGTACTCTCGGGTTGGGAAAACCTGACACACTGACGACACCTCCAAACATCCCTCCCGGATGAACCACCATTACATACACAACTCCTTGATCAGAAACAAGCTGGGAGTCCAAGACTCCATCCCTGCATCCCTTGCGAGTCTCTTGGCTCTACACCCGTGGAATCCTTCCGCGACCTCAGCAGACATCCCATCCGGATGTGATTCCATGCCACTGCCGCAATCATGCTGCTCAAAGACCATAATTGGATCACCCTAATCATAACTATGCTCTGCCGCTTTCACTTCCGTGAATTTGCACTCCCTCTCGGAGTTACACTCCTCCCTCTTTCCTTTACCAAGGAAATCCACTTGGCCGCCTTGTCACTATGATAAGTGCTACGGTGCTCGCCCAACGCTACACCACTCCTTTAGCATAACCGCTATCCACACAGCACACATGCTCTGAATCTGCTCGCAAGGACCCTTGAGTCCATGCACTATTTCCGCTAATCAAGATCAATACCCGGGGCCAGACCTTCTAATGCTAACACATCGCAACATACTCAATCCATTTTCTTGAACCGCTCTAAAGATACCTGCAGAGTCTTCAGCATGACTGGACCGCCTTACCAGGCCTTCAGTTAATCTGGACCACTCTCAGAACCTTCAGCCAATCTGGACCGCCCTGCGGTGCCTTTAGTCTGGCTGGACCGCTCTCCGAGCCTTCGGCCTGACTGGTATGCCTACGGGCCTTCAGTCTCTCCGGACCGCTTAACTAACATTCATCATTCCGAGTTATCTCTCCGGGAAATCCTCCCATGCATACTGTTCTAGCCCTCTAGGGGTTCCGAACTCTATCTCCATCATACATACTCAATCCCGGTCTGATCCCAGGCCCTCCACAACCTAATGCCCTAGGTATGTATCCCGCCCCGCACGTCTGCCACTTACTCATACCAGCCTAAACTCTTGGCTGACAGACACTACTAGAAAACAACCCTTTAATGACGCGCAAACAATGACACGCAGTGATTCACGATACGCAAAAGCGTGCGCCCCAAAAATAATGTCTTCTCTTCTAAAATTTGAAGGATAGAGGGTGCGCATTTATGCGTGCCCTGAAATTAGTGTCAGAAAAGGAAAAAAAGAAATGTGGAGGATGCCCATTATAAAATGTGCGTCATGTAACACTGTCGCTTTATATTCTTTTAATAAAACACGCGTTTTAAGCGGGAAATGAAATCCCGAAAACTAAACCCCGCCGTGAAAAATTAAAACCCCCTCCGCTTCCAATTATCAAGAAAGAAGCGTAGGGTCTTTGTCTTCCTTTCTCTCTCTCTAACCTAAAACCCAACCTGCAATTTCATAAAGATCTCCTATGGCTTAGCATATTTCACTTAAATCGTAATAACAATCGGTCGCTAATACGTTGGAGTCGGATGAACCTGCTGTGTGCACAGAGGTTGAGGATTTCGGTCACTCACCTTGCCTTTCTTGCAAAATCTTTGGTACACACAGGAAAACATAAACCTTAAAGAGCTTAAACACCCACGCCATCTCATAAACCCTAAGGGGCTTAAACACCCGCGTCTTTCTTGTAATCGCTCGTGATGCTGAACTTCATAAAAGAGTTCTTCTCCGGTATTAGCATCTTCCTGGGTAGCTGAACTTCTGTCATCGCTCGGGATCGATCTCAGCCTCCTATTCACCCCTCTACAGCCTTACGTGTAAGTCCACACCACACTTGCTCTTATCTTGTTCTGTATTTTTTTTCCTTCTTTTATTAGAGTACTTTACATTTTCTTTTTTGCTTTGATCTGTCGCACACATTGTTTTAAAACTCGTCAGAAGCGTACGCCCTAAGGCGCGCCTTAAGGCGAAGCGGACCATGGCGGAACTAGAGGCGCTGCCTCTGTGGTTGGATTTGAGACGTACGCTTCGTCCAGGTGAAGCGTAGATGAATCGGTAGAGGCGGTGCGTTCTTCAGAAACGTACGCCTTAAATTTTTAGTCTAATTTTGACTTATTTTGACTTTTTCCTTTTCCAATCACACCTGGTCTGCATCGCATCTTGCAATTCTTCCTCAATTGATGAAATTGATGTTCCATACATTCAATTGAGTCTACTAAATGTTGTATGAATATCCAATTTCAGAAACATAGGCCTTGATTTTTAGTCTAATTTTGACTTATTTTGACGTTTTTCATTTCCAATCGCACTGTTCTGCATCGCATCTTGTAATTAAATGCCACCTGTTGGAGACAAGCCAAGCCTTATGACATTTCTTGACGTACATCCATCCATCCATATATGCATAGCAAAATGAGATGATGAAAATATGATATAATGTAACGTGTGCAAACTTGTGTTGTTTATATTTTGGTTGGAAGCTCTTAATTAATCGGATTATTAAAGTGAGTTTGGGCATATATTTTTGGTTATTAATTTAGGTGGAGACTGTGTTCCATGAGTTTGGTAATGCACTTCAGCACATGCAAACAAAACAAGATGAAGGGCTTGTTGCTGGCATTCGTGGCATAGAGTGGGATGCTGTTGAATTACCTTCTCAGTTCATGGAAAGTTGGTGCTAACACAGGTAGGTACTTATATAATATAGAATCAAATCATTTTTTGGACCCAAAAAATAAAAAACTTAATATATGAGACACTACAGGGATACGTTGATGAGTATTGCCAAACATTATGAAACTTGGGAGACTCTCCCTGAAGAGATATATCAAAAGCTTCTTGCTGCTAGAACTTTCCGTGTCGGCACCCTTAGCCTCCGTCAGGTGAGATTCATATTCATAATAATTCATTTATTAAATAAAATAATAATAGTAATTAGTAAATAAATAAATTAATTGTTGTTACTTGTTAGCTTAAATTTGCAACGGTTGCCCTAGAGCTTCATAGCAAGTATGTACCTGGTGGGTCCAAGTTGATCTATGATGTTGAGAGAAGAGTGAGTGAAAAAACTCAAGTGCTTCCCCTGCTTGAGGAAGACAGGTTCCTTTGTGGTTTTAGCCATATTTTTGCAGGTGGTTATGCTGTTGGATACTACAGTTATAAGGTATCTATCTTATATACTTTTATTCTTTATGCTAAATTGCTAATGGTTTTTGATTATGATGATGGATGTTGATGTTATTTTTGAAGTGGGAGGAAGTGTTGTCTGCTGATGCTTTTTCGGCATTTGAGGATGTTGGATTAAATGATGACAAGGTATGATTTTTGTCTTCAAATTATTCAACTCCCTCATTCCAAACATTGACTTCACATTGACCATTTTTATCAAACATCTAAAAGCTAGTAATTTTAAAATATTTGAGAGATTTTAGATTAAAAATCTTACTTGATTGGTTTGAAAAGTATTGTACGTGTTGATGGATATTGCAGATAAAGCTTCATTTTCTCCATCACTCTTGGTAGCTCATTCTGCATGTCTGCATTCACCTGTACGAAAACAATATAACTTTTAAAAAATAATAATAATAATAGTAGTAATTGGTTTGAAAAATAATGGATTTATAAGCACATACCTTCTGCACGATTTCAGCAACCTTATCTGGTGAAGCAAACGCATGCTCCTTGAGTGATTTTCCCATAGCTTACTCTAACTTCTGATTTTGATCACCTGATAACAATGCCACCCTAACAGCTGTCACCTTCAAGAAACACAAAAAAATAAATAAATGTTTATTCAGGTTGTCCCCTTATTTATTTTGCTGAAAAAGAGAGAAGATAAATAACTAACCTTTGTAACAAAGGAAAGCATGGGGTCTACTACTAGCTTAGTGACTGACATGATAAACTTTCACATGTGGCTTTCAGATTTTTCTCAAGCTCTTACATTTAATAATACAAAAATTCAAAAACCAATATAATTAAATCAAAACAAAAAAACGGGCAACAAACCATGAATTACTAACTGTATACCTTCTTTGCATCAATTTGACTTTCCAAAACTCGAGGCGACAGTGTCCTTGCCAAAGAAGTTGACCTTGATCAATCAAATAATTGGTTTGACCTCTAAGAATTCGTCTCAGATGCTCCTGAAGTGATCACATACAAATGAATACAAACTTTCAGATTCTTCTAAGAGATTATTGTATTTATTTATTTTTATTTTTTTTGAAAAAGGAGATGTTGAAGTAGATACTAACCAACAATTGGGAGAAATCCAGTTCCTTGTGTGTGACTGAGAATTCTATGTCAGAAGGTGCAATCTGTTCTCTTAATATAAGAAGATGTTTGATGAGAAAAAGTTGTCCATCCATTTGTGATCTTTTTGCAACAAGTTTCCTTGCTTTCTATAGCAAATAAATAAAATGAAACAATCAAACACCTTAAAATAACGGTATATTAAACATAGAAACAAATCTGAAGCAATTAAATTCACTTACTTGGATGGATAAAGAGCAAACCTCAACAACTTCCTGAAGAATGGAAGAAAAAAAAGTAATTGAATTAAAAAATAATGGGAACCATTAATGTCTGCCTTAAATTAGTATGGTCCATTCGTTGATCCTTTTTTTCAATTGGTTAACAGAAAAGAAAACAATTTGACTCAGCTAATTAAATTAGTGTTTGTTCTTATTGATAAAAAAATCCATATATTGGACTTGTTTTCTCTTTTGAATCAGCTTAATTTCTGTCTTAATTGTCTTAATCAGGATAAAGGACAAATCTTTGTTGAAGTTAATTTTGAAGGGTATTCTACTCATTTTGGAACTTGTGAAGCTGCTCGTTGGTTTCTCACTCATGAAATGGGAACCATTAATGACTGCCTTCACAAACATCAGGTGCTCAATTTCTTAATTTTCTTTTTCCTTTTTCTTTTTCTTTTTATTTTTTAAATAATAACTAATAATTTGTTATAGGGATTTAGGTTAAGGCTAGTGGGCCATTCATTTGGAGGTGCAATTGCTTCAATGCTATCCGTTATGATTCGAAAAAAGACATGCGATGAATTAGGTTTTAGCCCTGATATTGTTACATCTGTTGGATATGGAACACCACCTTGTGTTTCTAGAGATCTTGCTGATAGTTGCTCTGATTTTGTCACAACCGTTTGTATGCAGGTTGATTTATATATTTATATATTTATATATTATTTTTATTGGTATCAATTTCAATTCTTGTTTTTTTGATAAATAGAATGATATAATCCCGAGGCTAAGTGTTGCTACTTTGATGAGATTGAGGAAAGAAATTCTTCAGACTGATTGGTAAGTAATAGTATCTGATAACTAATATATTTGTTTTAAAAAAATTTAAACTTTTTGAATTTCTCGGGAAAACCATATTTGAAAAGGACGATTGGAAAAGTGTTTTAGATGTAGTTACTAATGCAAAGCAAGTTGTATCCTCTGTTCCATATATAGTCTTTCTTTTTTATTACTTCCTAAAATTATTACGGTGTCTGATATTATGTTCCAGAAATAAGAAAATTGTAGTTTTGTTTATGTAGATCCGTTGGGTTCCAAATACAATGGTCCATGCATCTTCTAATTGGCTGCTGGTTTAATTTTTCTTTGATTTTTATAATCATTTTCATTATAAATCTTACTAGCTTTTAATCATTTTCATTTTAAATCTTACTTGCTTTAAATCTCAAATTTCACAAAATAATATTATATTATGTGTTTTGGACCGAGTATCTTTTTTTTTGGATACCCCTATCACAGAGGTTTGAGTCATAGTTAATTTAAGTGCATAAAATATCCGAAGGTTTTCGATCTTTCTTCTAAATGATTTCGATACTACCTGTCATTGATGTTTTAATTTAGGTATATTTTAATTCAATGTGTTTATATTTAATAACAAGTATTAAAAAAATGAACATTGCATTGATGGTTAGAATTGTTGGTATTGACAGTGTTCTCCTTCTGATGGGCCACAACTGATCAATAGTACTCTACAGGTATTTGTTTTTGTTTGTTGTATTATACTTTATAAAATTTATATTAAATAAAATTTATATAAAATGTGTTTGGATTATGTCTTGTTGATGTATGGCTTAACCAGGTTAGTTCTTAGTACTATTTATTTCCATTGATGAATAGATGTAACATGACTGCAAAAAATGACCATTTTTCCCTTACTATTGTTATTACAATCGACGGCAAAATATCTTCCACTGAATCTATTGTTTTACATTATTACAGGTTGGCAATGTAAATTATATTCAGAAATAGACATTTGGATTTGCACATTCTATTATACTAAGGTACTTACGTAACCGTGCTACTCACCTTTCTATAATTCTAACATTAAGGTTGACCTAATTTTTTTGTAATACATAAATCTTATCATTTATGAGAGATTTTGAATTTATAATTTATATAAAATGAATACACAAACTTGGAGACATATTGGAAATGAATTTCGAATTTATAATTTGTATATTAAATATGTCACTGCATTTACAATTTTAATGTTGATTATCACCCACATCAGTACTCGCTACAATTTTAAATATGTCACTGCATTTACAATTTTGAATTAGTTGTGTTTGCTCTAAGGGAGATCAACTTATCAAAAGTAAGTTATTTTTTTCACCCTTTTATTTAATATTTTTTGATTGAATGAAAGTCTTAATGAAAGAAATTGACAACCCTTTTCTGTAAATGATGTTGTGATTATGGGAGAGGTGTTGTGTTTTTCTCTGTTGCTAGGTAACCTTCTCAACAACAGCATTCTACTCAAGCAGGTGAGTAATCAAGATTAAGGGAGACTTGTAATCATGTTTGGCATTCCTTTCCAGTAAGAAACAGAGTTGTATGATTATTTGTTAGTTTTACAGGAATGTATAACCCATGTTAGCAATGTATTATTTTTGTTTAACATTTGAATGATTCTTTGTATGACATTATAATTTGTGCAATTTATTTTATTTTTTTAGTATGAAATTTTATTTTATATTAGGCAATGGATTGTATTTTTTGTATATGGTATTTTAAAATTAATAAATATATAAATTAATTTTTTTAAACATTTAAATTTACGATACGCAAAAATGTGTGTCATCTTCATTTATGACATGGCCTTTCTTGACAGGGGCTTTCTTGATACGCATTGCGTGTCATTAACACGCACGTCGTAAGGTTACGACACGCGAATGCGTATCGTCTTCCTTTATGACAGGGCCTTCCTTGATACGCATTGAGTGTCGTAAACGTGCGTCGTAATTGCGCGTCATAAATGCGTGTCGTAAATGCGCGTCGTCTCTCTTTATGACAGGGCCTTCCTTGACGCGCATTTGCGCGTCGTCTGAGCCTTTTATGACGCGCAATGAGCATCATAAAAGGCTGTTTTTCTAGTAGTGAGAACCACTGCCGAATCCCAAGGAGTTAAACAACCTCTCATGTCCATCGACCTTCCGGAGAATTTTCCAATTCTCCCCCACTTAGGGCACTGACTAACAACCACCGGTCGCTATCCCGACCTCCCGAAACAACCCTGCACAAGACTAACACTTACACGCGGACTGATTCCCACTAGCACTAGCAACCTTCACAAAAATCACATTTCCACACCGATCATCCCGCTTGAAAGAAACTCAATATGAAGCAAACCATTCCTCAGAAAGCAGATGCTACCCGGCCTTCAGACCAACGCCAGATTTCTACTAACAACCCTTACGAATGATAACCAACGAAATTCCCATCACTAACCCATAACCAAACCATAACTCTCAAAGAACAACGAATACCACCCGAAAACCATACAAAGAGACTAACAGATAAACAACACTCCACAATAATCACAAGATGACAAGATATCAAGAAAGAAACATACCCGTAGCTGCATCCGGCACCGCTCTGACCTCCTCTGCTGTAAGCTGAAAAGCACGACCCTGAGCCCTTGGGGGCTCCGCTCCACCCTGACCTCCACCCGTGATCCTCAAAGTGGCCGGTGCTGGAGCCTGCACCGGTCCTGCAGCAAGCTATGGACAGTTGACCCTCACGTGCCCAACCTGATGACAATGATAACAAATCCTCAAATCCCGAACCGGCGCCTGACTGCCGACAATCCCTCGCATAGTGCCCCTCCTTTCCGCACTTGCGGCATGCACCACCGGACCTACAAACTCCGGTGTGACCCCTCCCACACTTCCCACAAGTGTGGCCGCTCAGATCTCCCACCCTAGAATCAACGGTCTTAGACCGTTTCGGCGCCGGCTGCGACTGCACCGGAGCCTGCCTCAGCTCACGCAACTGCAACTAAATCTCTAACTCATGCCGCCTGGCGGCCTCCTGCATCTCCAACAAGGTCTCGCACATCTGCGTAGACACAAACTGTCTGATATCCCTCTTGATCATGCTCAGATATCGATACATCTGAGCCTGCTCCGAAGCGAACTCAGGGCAGAACATTGCCCTTTCAGTGAACATCCTGGTGATCTCAGTCACCGACTCCGAATCCTGCTTCAGCTCAAGGAATTCCTGAGCCAATCTCTCCCTCTCAACCCGCGGAACACAACGAGTGCTAAACATCTCTCCGAACTGATCCCATGAAACCGCGGCCCTCTGCGCATCCGAATATGACCCCGTGGTCAATCTCCACCAATCCTTCGCCCCGATCCTCAATAGGTTCAGAGCACACCTCACCCTCTGATCAGCAGGGCATGAACACGTGAAGAAACACCCCTCCACGTCCGATAACCATCTCATAGCAACAATCGAGTCCTGAACTCCGTCAAAGGTGGGAGGCTTCGTATTATCGAAGTCCCGATACTAAAAACCCTGACCAGCTCCTCCCCCTGCCGCTACTACAGCCGATGTAGCCGCCGCGGCAGCCGTCTCTGTGAGAGCTGCATAGCGCTCATCAAAATACTCAACCATGGCGGTCTTGATCGATCCAAACAGTTCCGGCAACTCGGCCCGGAACAACGCAGCAACCTCATCATGCAAGATCTCACGAATCCTCGCATCCAACTCACACGTGCTCATCTGACCAACAACCTCGGGCGGTACTGACCCGCCCGGAACTCCCTCTCCTACTCCCGATCCTGACCCGGATCCACTCCCAGCATGCCTCGGAATCTCCATACTAAAAAAAACACCACAAAAATCTCAGACACTTCCCACTAACCCGGGAACCAACTCTCCACCCAACCCTAGAGGTCATGGTTTCCCTGATACGCGTATGGGTCTTGTGCTTTCAGTAGTACGGGCCCATACTACCTTCCACACCTACCTATATTTGTATGAAGTACTACCATAACACCCTAGCGAAAACATACAAAACAAGCGCTCAACCCTCACTACACTGGAAATCTCCCACAAGGAAACCCTAGGCTAACAGGCATCATAAATCAGGCAACATTATCATGAAATCCTAAAGATCCATAGCCTAGCACTAGCATGCTGTTCTATCAATGCTCAAAATAAATATCATGTATGGTATTTTGGGGTTACTTACTGGCTCCGGCTGATCGTACCTCCGCGTCCTCCTTTACCCATTTTGAAAACCATTTTAAACTCTCTTTTGAAAACTCTACTCGATTTGAGACTGGAGTCACACGAGTGTTCCTCCAATTCACTCAAACCAAGGCTCTGATACCAACTTGTAACGACCGAAAAATTCCAACCAATTTACATTTTTCAAAAAAACAACCCGATTTCATTAAATTATTACAAAAGGTTTTCAATACAATTTATTTAGAGTATTCCCAGAATCTCGGCACAACATAAACATGAGGAGCGGTACGATCACGCCTTCGCCTTGCCACAGTCTCCTGAAGTACCTGAAAAACATAAACCACAACTGTAAGCCCGAAAGCTTAGTGAGATATCCCTAAAATACCAACCGCATATACCATACACATACACGCATAACATGTCATATCATATCCGATCACAGAACAGTCATGCACTTCGGGTCTACTGTGTGACTGGTCCGCCGCACCGGCCAACAGTCCACCTGGTCCACCCTCCGAGTCTAGCCATATACATCGAGTCTGTAGTGTGATTGGTCCGCCCGCATCGGGCCTTTAATCCACCTGGTCCACTTTCTGAGTCTACCGTATGACTGGTCCGCCCGCACCGGGCCTACAGTCGGCCTGGTCCACTCTCTGAGCCTCGGCACGTCTGGTCCGCCCTTTTGGGGCCTACAGCCTATTTGTATCGCTCGCTGGGCCTTCGAGACAACCGGTACGCCCTGGGTATCTTGGCCTACAGCATAAAGCAGGACCCGCCTCAACCCAACTCTAGTCCAAACAACCATGTGCACATAAACATACAATCATATAACAATTCACAGTCAACAAACCAATCAAACAGATCACATAACATATCATCATCCTAACCAGGATGCCGACCTAACCGGTCACTAGCATAGCATCACCATATATCTCAGGATACCGACCTCAACCATGTCTCTAACATATACCCCCCCTAGCTACCAGGATGCAACATATCAAAGCAATATCATAACAACAAATACCCGGATCTCAATCCGATAAAGGGTCGGCCTTGGTGCCTTAGACCCTATTGATATAGTGAGGATAACTCACCTCGAAATTGCCGACTGAACAGATAACCCAAGCTGCTCCAATCACTGATACGATCTCCACCACTGGACAACCACCAAAACACTTAACTCAAAACAATATCCAACAATTACCAAAATGCCCCTAGAAGTCAACTGGTCAAACCTTGGTCAAAGTCCGAGTCAACCCTTGACCGACTCTACTCGCCGAGTCAACCAGATGACTCGCTTAGTCCCCAAGCTTAGAACATTCCTCAATTCGCGACTCAACTCGCCGAGTCCAACAACTCTGAGTCCTTCCTCACTCGACTCACTGAGTCACAGCTCAACCAGAAGAAACTTGGACCTCACGACCAGACTCGCCAAGTCCAAGAACAGACTTGCCGAGTCTAAGGTTATCTTCAACCTACTCGCCGAGTTGTTCTTCCAACTCGCCGAGTTCCAGTCCATCTTTAAGCAACTCGCCGAGTACACCTTTGTGACTCGCCGAGTGCCTCTAGATCTCATTCCAAACAGAACCTTCCAGGCCATGCAATTGATCCAAAACGTATATCTAGCCTCCTACGACCCATCCATCACGTAAAGTGGCGAACTTTACGTGAATCCAAAGAGATCTAGGCATTTTACACTTTAGGGTTTGGGTTTGGGACAAGATAGCTTCACCAATCATTTATCAACAGGGACTTTATGCGATTTTGGATCACCACTACTCCAGATCTGAGGTAGCATCCTCAGATCCATCTTCCAATCCCGAAATGACTCATGAAATCCTCCAAAAACCCCAAAACAACCACCATGGATGACAATAAGGGAAAAAGGGTTCAAGATAGAGGATTCTTACCCCAAAGATGAGCCTAACTGATGTAGACCTCAGATCCACAAGCCCTCTTGGTGCTATCCTCGAATTCCTCCAACTTCTCTTCACAAATTCCCTCTTCCAAGCTTCAATCCTCTCAATAATGGAGTTTCTCACGATTAGGGTTTTCTCTGGAACTCTCAGGGTAAATAGAGGCTGAAGAGAAGGCATAACATCCTTTAAATAGGGGGCAAACCCCGAAGATTAGGGTTTTCCTCGCCCAGCACCAACTCGCCGAGTCCAACCGCCGACTCGCCGAGTTGGCCACTTAACACGCGACCAAAGTCGCGACTCTACTCGCCGAGTCCACCCATGGACTCGCCGAGTTGCCCTTATACATTTTCACTTTGAGCCCTGAACTTGCACTCCTGAACTCGGGATGTTACAATTCTCCCCCACTTAAATTAGGCTTCGTCCTCGAAGCCTGCGATAACCCAACTCCAGAAATACTCTCGCAACGCACCATCTGGCATTAACCAGACCAGGTTCCTCAAAGCACAACCATAGAAACCCGAAACTCACTTTTCCTTCCCGCGGTGTTCCGACCACCGCTTCAAGCCGGCCACCGGCTTCGACCTCTGATAACCACACTTATCAACTGAGTACTACCCATAATGCAACACTGCTCCAATCACAACAATCACTCGGCTCATATGAGCTAGAAATAACCATGAACCACCGGAATCCCGATTTGAGTCCATCTCTAACCACTCCAAGTTGACAGAAGGACACATCCTTCAGTCTCAGACCAACCCCCATGAGTTCTCTTCTTGTAATCACACGCACATGTTGAACTAGCCCTAGTACTCTCGGGTTGGGAAAACCTGACACACTGACGACACCTCCAAACATCCCTCCCGGATGAACCACCATTACATACACAACTCCTTGATCAGAAACAAGCTGGGAGTCCAAGACTCCATCCCTGCATCCCTTGCGAGTCTCTTGGCTCTACACCCGTGGAATCCTTCCGCGACCTCAGCAGACATCCCATCCGGATGTGATTCCATGCCACTGCCGCAATCATGCTGCTCAAAGACCATAATTGGATCACCCTAATCATAACTATGCTCTGCCGCTTTCACTTCCATGAATTTGCACTCCCTCTCGGAGTTACACTCCTCCCTCTTTCCTTTAGCAAGTAAATCCACTTGGCCGCCTTGTCACTATGATAAGTGCTACGGTGCTCGCCCAATGCTACACCACTCCTTTAGCATAACCACTATCCACGCAGCACACATGCTCTGAATCTGCTCGCAAGGACCCTTGAGTCCATGCACTATCTCCGCTAATCAAGATCAATAACCAGGGCCAGACCTTCTAATGCTAACACATCGCAACATACTCAATCCATTTTCTTGAACCGCTCTAACGATACCTGCAGAGTCTTCAGCATGACTGGACCGCCTTACCAGGCCTTTAGTCAATCTGGACCACTCTCAGAACCTTCAGCCAATCTGGACCGCCCTACAGTGCCTTCAGTCTGGCTGGACCGCTCTCCGAGCCTTCGGCCTGACTGGTACGCCTACCGGCCTTCAGTCTCTCCGGACCGCTCAACTAACATTCATCATTCCGAGTTATCTCTCTGGGAAATCCTCCCATGCATACTATTCGTTTTATTAAGGTTGTTTCATCTTTCCTCTTAATAGTAAAACCTTTGCTTTTATTGGATTTAGATGTAGGTATTTTGGATTCAGGTTCGGGAGTTTGGACTTTAGCTTGCTTTCGGTCTTCATTTGCTGAGGAAATCTTCCTTTTTCCTTTCAAATCCTTCATCGATTGTGAGTTTGGTGTAGGACGAGAATGAGGCTTAGAAGGAGAACGAGAACGAGAAGAATTAGAGGAAAAGAAATTAGAATAAGAATTTTTCCTGACTTGAGGTTCTAAATAACCCTTTCGGTTGTGGTCATTTGAGGGACCGAACCTGGACCTTCGGTTGCTGTTTGTTGATCGAACGAAACTGGATTTTTGGTTGTTGTGGGTTGTTGTGCCGAAACTCGGTCTTCTGCTGTAAAAGCTTGATGGGCTGAACTCTGGTCTTTGTCTGTTGTTGTTTGGTGGACCGAAACCAGCCTTTCGGTTGTTGTTACTTTCGGGACTAAACCTATCCTTCCGGTTTTGTTCTTCCTGTGGCCCGAAAGTCTTCTTCTGGTTCTTTTGATCTGATGGACTGAAGCTCCTTTTACTCTTATTTTCTTCTCCTTTTGACTTGGAGTTTCTATCAAAGTGAGTATAGTGAGGATTTTGGGAACGCCAAAATTGCTTTCGCTCTGAGAGATTTTTCTTGTATCTCAGATTTCTCTGCTGCTTTTGATTTTTCACCTGTTTCGGTTGTCGGTGAATATTTGTCTTTTGTTTTGGCTTCTGAACAACTGGTTCACTTTCCATGGAAGAGTTTTCGCTCGTAGAAGAGACGCATTCTACCGGAACCTCTTTTGTGCCACTGGAACTGGGCACGTCAAAGTTGGTAGGTTTATTTAGTGGTTCTGCCACATATCTACCTTTGGCCTTCCATGATGTTCGCTCCGACAAACCAACTGTTTCATATGCTTTGTCTATCGGTGCAGACCAGAAAAACTCATCACAGCCATCTGCATTATCTTCATTCACCATGGCAATGAGTTCGGCTGTCTGATGTTCGGTTACTCCTGTGACCTTATAAACCTGATTGGGAGTGGTTCTAACCTTTTGGTATACAACGGCCTTTTCTTTAAGGATTGGGGACTTATTTTTGGACAGACGAGCGAATTACACAGAATTTTCAGAAATCAAGTTTTTGTGGTTTTCGGGTTCGCTCCTAATAAACTCTGAACAGTCAACCTCATCCTCTACAGAGATTTCACTCATGTCATCGTCCTCATTAAGTTCAGATGCATTTTCAACATCAATTTTATTTTCTGAACTTAATTTGGTACTCAATGAGTCAAATTTTTGTATAGTTTCGGCCCTGAGTTTCAACTTATCATTTTCATCCAAAAGATTCTTAAGCATGTCCTTATGGTCTTTTGACTTTATAAAAGATTCAATTTTGTCCAGACCATACATATAAGTGGGATTTACATCATCTGAAGATACAACACTTTCAGAGTTGTATGCTTCAGCATCGATTTCATCCTCCTTTAACTCAAGGAAGGGCAAAATCATGCGATGTATCTTCTGGCCTATTTCACAGTCTAAATGCAGCTGAGTAATGTTATTATAAAGTCTTTTTGCAATTAAACAAAAAACATTCCTCTGTTTCAACAATTTAAGATTGTCTCTTTGCAAATAGATATTTTCATCCCTAGATTTAACCAGCTCCAACTCCTTCTGCTCAATCCACATCTTTCGCTCCTCGCTCTTGGATGATACCCTGCTTATTTGGTCAGTTAGATTAGAATTCGTGATGCGTGTTTGAGTCAAACAACTATCTAGATTTGAAATTCTTGAATTTAAGTTATTTAATTCTTTTTCATATGATGTTTGTGGAATTTTAAACGAAACAAAAATGGATTGTACCTTCTTGATCAGTTCATCTAGCTCACTGGTCTACACACTGAGAGGCTTCGCTGTAAAGCACACGTCCTCTCGCTTCTTAGCCACTTTGTTTCCACCATCAGTGTTGTATCCTCTCATCTAGGATACACTTGTCACCATCAGACATCTTCCACCAGCATCACCACTCTTCGCCACATAAGCCTTTCCATGAGAAGGCTTTCTCACTTCATCATCTTCTGAGTTGGTTGACCACACCTATACACCACCAAACTCATCATCATCTACCGAATCCTGCACAACAAGAGCATTCATAGAGGGACTAGTAGCAGCTTTCTTCCTCTTAATCTCCTCCAGTCTTTTCAGGAGACTTGCTTCTTCATCCTTCTCCTCATCTTTCTCTGCCATCTTCTTCAACACGCAATCTTTTGCGTAGTGATTTTTCCCACCACAGTAAAAACAGCTGACACCAGAATCAGCTTCACCCTTATCTTCTTTTTTTGATTCTTCAACCTTCGGCTCCTTTTTCACCTTTTTAGAGCTATAGCTTCCCTGCCAGTTTCGGTTCTTGTTGGTAGGGAACTTCTTCTTGATGAACCTTCTGGGATTTGACACCATCATAGCATAGTCTTCAGCTGTTAAATCGTAGTCTCCCAGATTCAAATCTTCTTCTTCTTCTGCTACATTCTTACCTTTAGACAGAAGAGCCAAAGACCCCAAATTTGAAACCACGCTTTTCTCTTGTAACACAATCTTTTCCTGGGATTTCAGAATCCCCACCAGTTTTGCCAAAGAATAAGATTTGAACTGCGCATGCGCTTTAACCGTCGACACAATCGCCCTCTATTCGGGTCTTAGGCCATTTAAGAAAGCGACCTTCTGTTCGATGAGCTTTTTTTCTATGTCATGTTTGATCATCTTGCTGAGAAGATGATTGAACCAATCAAATTTTTGAGTAACAACCTCCTCTGGTTTCTGCTTGAACTCTCCAAATTCAGAGAGAAGTAGGGTCTGAATTGAGTGCTCCAAATCTTCATTTGTGGAGTACAGCTCTCGCAGCCGATCCCAGATTTCCTTTGCTATACCACAAGAACTTACTAATCGAAATGTGTCAGATTGAAGGGCAAATCGAATTAGTCTCAATGCCTTAATGTTGCATTGGAATTTCTCCTTTTCGTCCTGAGCGACATCCTTCACATCTTTTAATAGATCATTATACTCCTTTTGAGTTTTAATGATTCTTGAAGTGCTTGAATGAGCGAAAGGGCCAGATGTGATAGCTTCCCATAACAGATACCCATTATCTTCTGAACCAATAACGTAATATTCGTAGTGGTGTGTCCACACTTCATAGTCTTGAGTGTAGAGGATTGGAATCTTGGTTGTTGATCCGATGTTGTTAGAGATGTTGATGGGATTGGATTGGGAATCGTCCATGCTTGATCGTTTAACCTGTTATAAGATCAGACTTTGTAATACGTAATATTAGGGCAAGATGAATAATTAAAGAGATACGTCAATTATGGAGTGACGGCTCAATAAATATCAATGAATGCGGAATGAACCCTAATCACTTCTTTCATAGAAGAGATGTGTATGAATTACACAGTCTCCTGCTCTGATACCAATTGATGAGTTAAAGAACTCTTTGATTGTTTAGATCTTAAACAGGTTAATCACAATAAAGCAAACAGAAATATCAAACAAGAGAATGAATCAAAATATGCTGAATGATTCAATAGATTCACGCCTTAGCAGAGCTCGATAAAGAACTTCCGCTGTAGAGGCTTTTTAGGGTTACAATCGATAAAAGGTATTTGCTATGAATGATCGACTCCAAAAATGTTACGTACAAAGATGCATGCAAGCATCTATAAATACTAAACCCTAATTAATAAATCACGGATGGACAGGCCCAATCCGGATACAAAATTGCACTATGAACCGAGCCCAAGACGCAACACATAATGGACCCTACACCATGATTGCAAAATGTGGTGCTCTAATTTTGACTTTTCTCCCCTCCTCTGGGTCGTCTAGAAGCACACCATTGTGCAAGTAGTCAACAAAGGGTTTGGTCCATTCTAGAGGAGCTGATATTGTATTGACCTTTTGGTTATCAATACTTCTTTCTGGGAGTACTTCAACCAACACTTTCTTGTTGAGATGGTCATACCTGAGAGCATCCGCCCTTGCGTTTTTTCCCAAGGAGATTTATTTTTATTGAAAAACTTTTGAATGTGTTGGCAAAGTTATGGACTGGATCTAGGTATTTCCGTATCCTGGGGTTCTTTGCCTCATACGTACCGTTTATTTGGTTTGTGAGAAGTAGCGAATCGCTAAGAGCTGCTAGTTCTTTCGCGGCAACGTCCTTGGCTAGCCTTAGACCTGCTAAGAGTTCTTCATACTCTGCCTCGTTGTTCAATACCCGGAAATCAAATCGCAACGCGTAACTGATTTCTTCACCCTTGGTTCTTTGTAAGATCAAGCCTGCACCTGAGCCTTCCTTGCTTGTTGTGCCATCGGTGTATAGTTTCCAGAGTTCTTTGCGAGCTTCAGGCTAGAGTGGATCGATGGAGATCGTCATTGGAACTCCCTTAATGGTATCTGGAATTTCAACCAGGAAGTCTGCGAGGGCTTGGGCCTTAATGCTAGTCTGGGGGTGATAATGGATATCATGTTCGCCTAACTCTATGTCCAACTTGGCTAAGCACCCGGACTTTTCCGGCCTTAGCAGCACTTGCTTTATTAGGTAACTGGTCAAAATATCCACCTTGTGGGCTTGAAAATACCTCCATAGTCACCTGACGGCATATGCCAGGGCGAGGAACAGTTTTTCCAAGGTCAGGTAATTAATCTATGGTCCTTGCAGGGCCCTGCTAATAGAATAGATGGGAACCCGATTGCCTTCCCTCTCCACTTCTAACATAGAGGAGATAGCTTCTTCGAAAGCAGCTAGATACATCTATAGTGTTTCTCCTGGCAGCAGGCAGATGAGAGTCGGTAGTTGTTGTATGGCGTCTTTGAGTTGTTGCAATGCCACATCTGCTTTGTCTGTCCACTTGAACTGCTTCTTATCTATGCACCCTTTAATTTTTTGGTAGAGAGGGAGCGCTTTTTCTGCGGATTTGGCGATGAATCTTCCCAGTGCCGTCAATCTACCATTGATCTCCTGCATGCCCTTGAGGTTGTGAGGATTTTTCGACTTAAGAAACACCTAGATTTTGGTGGGATTGGGCAAAATTCCTTCCTTGGATATCTCATAACCAAAGAATTTTCCCTTCCTCAACTCCAAAAGTGCACTTAGTTGGGTTTCTCTTCGTCTTCGCTTTGGTTATCATCTAGAAAGTTTCTTCCACATCGTAGAGTAGGGCTTCTTCATTGCGGCTCTTAATTACCATGTCATCGACATAGACTTCGATGTTCCTATCGATTTTGTGACAACCCGAAATTTTCATTCGGTCAAACCCTAGAAGTCAATCACTTCTTATTATAAGTTAATGTCATTATTACTTATTTTAACAAATTTAGAGTTCGTTTGATTATTTTAATATTATTCTTTAAACGAACGGGTGTAAGAAAGTGTCGTCTTGGGTTTTGAAATTTAGAAACCGCAAACACCTCGTGTCTTAGAAGTTCACGGCCAAAATTTTATGTTTGGGTCGGAAAAACTTCCAAAAATCGTGAACTCATGCTTAAGCATGAGTTTACTCCTCAAAGTTATCACTTTTTACTTATCACCCCAAAAGAGTAAACTCCAAAAGAGTAAACTCAAGAAAACTTCTCAAGTAGCAAACTAGAAACAATTCAAGATCTTCAAAGTTGTAAGTGTTCGATCCATTCCAAGTTGATTAAACACTTAATCTAGTGTTTGTGCATCTATTCATCCATTCATTTTTGTGTTTTTGATTAGATTTCCAAAAACACCAAGAACACACACTAAGTGTTCTTGGACTTTTAGCATATTTCAAGCTTCCTTATAGTAAGTACTTCAATCCTTGAGTCTTGTTGAGTTAGTATTACAAGTTAGCATCAAGAAAATATGCCAAGAACACATGGAACAAGGTGTTCATGGTCCAAGAATGTTCTTGGGCCGTAAACCAGCTAAGAGTCTTGTTGAGGTTGTGACGATTTTTCGACTTAAGAAACACCTAGATTTTGGTGGGATTGGGCAAAATTCCTTCCTTGGTTATCTCATAACCAAAGAATTTTCCCTTCCTCAACTCCAAAAGTGCACTTAGCTGGGTTTCTCTTCGTCTTCGCTTTGGTTATCATCTAGAAAGTTTCTTCCACATCGTAGAGTAGGGCTTCTTCATTGCGGCTCTTAATTACCATGTCATCGACATAGACTTCGATGTTCCTATTGATTTTGTGACAACCCGGAATTTTCATTCGGTCAAACCCTAGAAGTCAATCACTTCTTATTATAAGTTAATGTCATTATTACTTATTTTAACAAATTTAGAGTCCGTTTGATTATTTTAATATTATTCTTTAAACGAACGGGTGTAAGAAAGTGTCGTCTTGGGTTTTGAAATTTAGAAACCGCAAACACCTCGTGTCTTAGAAGTTCACGGCCAAAATTTTATGTTTGGGTCGGAAAAACTTCCAAAAATCGTGAACTCATGCTTAAGCATGAGTTTACTCCTCAAAGTTATCACTTTTCACTTATCACCCCAAAAGAGTAAACTCCAAAAGAGTAAACTCAAGAAAACTTCTCAAGTAGCAAACTAGAAACAATTCAAGATCTTCAAAGTTGTAAGTGTTCTATCCATTCCAAGTTGATTAAACACTTAATCTAGTGTTTGTGCATCTATTCATCCATTCATTTTTGTGTTTTTGATTAGATTTCCAAAAACACCAAGAACACACACTAAGTGTTCTTGGACTTTTAGCATATTTCAAGCTTCCTTATAGTAAGTACTTCAATCCTTGAGTCTTGTTGAGTTAGTATTACAAGTTAGCATCAAGAAAATATGCCAAGAACACATGGAACAAGGTGTTCATGGTCCAAGAATGTTCTTGGGCCGTAAACACCCAATAAGGCACCAAAGTGTGCCTAAGTCATTAATCTAAGCCCTAGTTGGATGTTTAATCCTTCCTTAACATGTTTGAACCTTCCCTTGATGGGTTTAAACCTTGAAAAACACCAAAGAATGCCATGATCATGTGTTTACGGTTGGGGGAGCTCCCAAAACCATAAACACCCTTTGGTGTGTTTATTTGGGCCATATTCCTTCCTTAGGCCTAAAAACTAACATAAGCAATTACCTTGATGAGTTAGGGACTTGAAAACATAACAGTACCAATTTCCATATGGGTTTAAGGTAGTAAACCCAAAGGGAAATGACCATGAGGCCGTAAACACCTCAAAAGGGGTGTTTTGTTGCCTTAGTCCCTTCCAAAGTCCAAACCACCAAGTAGAAATGCTTCAAAGGACTTGCAAATCCTCAAAACAACTTATGGTCAAAAAGAGAGGAGTTTACGATCGTAAACTCTGAGTTTACGACCGTAAACTCATTAGGTCATGGTCATGAAAACCGTAAACTCCAAGGGAGTTTACCTTTGAACCCCAAACACAATAGCAAGGTCCTTTAACACTTAGATGCAATCCTTATGACTTGTAGCACTTAAATAAGGTGTTTTACATGCCTTAGGATGTCTTAACTTGGTCAATTAGTGATTTAAAGTCTAATTGGATACATATATGTGTAATTATATTTTAACTAGGATCATTGAGTGTGAACAAGTCTTCACTTGTCACCTAGCTATCCTACATCATTCAGTACATCCAAACCACCATCTACAGGTGATTTCATACCCCTTAATCAATGTTTAAATGATTTTAAATGCTTTAATGGGGGGAATACAAGTAGAAAACAACATGTTATTAAATCTTTCATATGTATTTATAACTGTGTTTTCATCTAGCAGATTTTCACATACTTCAAAATGTGATGCATGAAATGGTTTTCTATCATAGAAATACTTTATTATCAAATGTATTACTTTTCAAAATGTTTATTAAAATGACAACAAGTCATTGTTAATTATTGTTCAAAACTCATAGATGTTTTACAAAACCATTTTTACCTTCCGGAACAAAACTATATCTATACACTTATGTTCTTATATATGTATTGATGTTATAGTTTTTCATCCTTCATTCAGTTTCCCACACTCTTGTGTATCAAGGGTGAATAAACCTACTTGAACAACCAATTGCCTTCCAGTTAACTATTATAGGGATAGTTAGAAGATACAAAACATTATTTCTATTACAAGGAATTACATCAGAGTCAGTTCATTCATGAGTTTATACTATACATTACATGTTACATGAATACACTTACATGAATACCTTACATGAATACCTTACACGAATACATTACATGAGTACCTTTACATAGGTACATTTACCTGTATACACTTACATGAATACTTGTATCTCGATTCACGAGGATGATTTATTAGTACCTTCTGTGTAAATTGTCCTACCTATCCCAGTTCAACGGGATATCTAGACGGGACTAACCATTCTGAATCCCACCTGTTAGCAATAGTGGTTGATGAACATCTACGGATGCCTACGGTTATTACTTATCTTAGGAGTACCTTTACGGGACTAACCATTCCTTGGGCCTACTGTTCGCTATAGATGTTGATGAACATCTACGGATGCCTACGGTTAATACTTATACTAGGAGTACCTTTACGGGACTAACCCTTCCTCCCACCTGTTGTCGCTACAGAGGACAATTGAACAATCTACGGATGTTCAAAGGTTATACATTTCGCTAATCGCGATGTCGTGTTAATCCTAATACAAAAGGATAACAATTACATGAGTACATTTTCCTATTACTTTATTTTGTGATACATTCACATAAACGACGAGTTAGAATAAGTACTGTTAGTATTAGTCAAAAGAAAGGAAAAACCATCATTTTTACTTACAAAACATTCGGGTCTTGGTAGAAGACTACATTTCATACTAGTAGGAAATATGGGATTTTCTAGGGTTTTCATACTTATATCAATTGTTTCATTTAAAGATTTACAAGGCATTCATAACAGCTTTCCAAAACAAGACAATGACACTTAAATACTTATGAATTCACCAGCTTTAGGCTGATACTCTCTTTCAAAATAACTTGTATTCTCAGGTCACCAGTAGAAAGGTACGATGGCCAGGTTTTGAGAAGACGGAGCACAGATAAGACTCGTCTTTTATTTTGATTGTATTTTTGGTGTCTTATTACATTGAAAGAGCAAACATGTATTAAAACTTTACTTTTAATGCAATGGATGATGTTGTTTCTTGTTTACTACTTTACACTGTTGTGATACTGTACATGTCGTCCTCCACCCCGGAACGTTTCCGCCGTTCTTGGTTTTGGGGTGTGACAGATTTGATCGGCGAATACTTTGTCCATGAGCCTATGGTAAGTAGCACCTGCGTTTTTAGTCCAAATGGCATTTTCTGGTAGTAGAAGGTCCCCTTTTTCTGTGTGGAAGGTAGATTTTACTTCGTCCTCTCGTTTCATATGTACTTGATGGTAACCCTTGTATGCGTCGAGGAAACATTTGAGCTGGAAGCCTTCGAGCGATTGGACCTTCTGATCAATCTCCAGGAGAGGATAACAATCATTTGGGTAGGCGTTGTTAAGGTCCGCATAATCGATGCACATTCGCCATGACCGATTGGCTTTCTTTACCATGACAGGATTTGCTATCCATGTTGGGAACAATACCTCCCTGAGAATGCCAGTGTTCACCAGATCGGCTACTTCTACATTTATTATCTTATTCCATTCTGCCTCCTGGCCTCTCTTTTTTGTTTAACCAGATTGCTTCCAGGCGTGACGTTAAAGTTGTGTTCTATTATCTGCCGATCAATGCCTATCAGACCTGTTGGTTTCTAGGCGATAACGGTGGAGTATTGCTTGAAGAGTGCTACCAGTCATGCCCTAGTCTCGTCTGATAGGTGAGCACTGATTTACACAAGTTGTTCTGGATATTCCACTTTTATCTGGTGTTGTTCGGTGGAACATTCCTCGTTGGACTTCTTTGGTGCGTGTACAAGCTCTAGGGCGGCTATGATCTGGTGGCAATGTTGTGCCCTAGTGTTTGTGGCAAGGACTGTGACTGATCCCTAGCATGTACTAAATTTAACGATGCCATGTATCGTCGATGGTACGAGGTGCAACAAAGGAGATTGTTGATCGCCCGAGCAAAATATTGTGTTCTGCTGGGTACCGGATCACAGGGAATTTGATCGTTCTTGTGGTTCGGTCTTTCTCGTTGTGACCGACCAATGTTCAGGGCAACCGAATAGTGCCCAATGGCCACAACTTGTGCCCGGTGAATCCTACTAATGGTCCACCAGTATGGGGTTGTAGCCCATCCTTCCACGCATCTGGTAGTATCGAAAACAATGCTCGTTGAGTATGAGCAACTACCATTGTTGATGTACATTCGATGAACTTTCATGTTGCAAATGAACCCATATATGAGGAGTGGGTCTCACGGATTCCAGTTCAATGGTCTGGTATCGTTGCTCGAGAAACTAATATTGAGTAGGTTTATCGAGAGTGCTTCAATCTTTTCTTTTGCGTAGTGAGGTTTGGTCCTCTTACGAGAGTTAGAGATGGTGAATACACGTTTTCCATCATATGGATTTGTTTTCAATAGATCGAGATGCAGTATTGCCATCTGAGGCAGTAGAATATCCAACGATAGTTGCCAGAAACTGCTCTAGAGTACTGGCTCTGCTATTTTTGCCATAATCGGCGGGACTTGTGTCATTAGCACCTTTATTGGGGCCTGTGTTCTACACTCACGACGGTGGTCATTGTTTAACGTCTCTGGTATTTTGAACAAATATTCTACTTCCATCCCCAATGTTGTTGGGTGTAGATCCCCTTTTTGCAAAGAACCAACGTCATTTAGTGGTTGTATCACTCTGAGGATACGCTCGGATGGTGCCAAATGTTGTGACATGTTTGTCATGGGTTTGGATGTCAAATGATGGATCTGATTTGAGAGTTTTCCTAAGAACACAACACAGAAAAGAACCGTTAAAGGACATCCAGGTGTTCTCCCAGGATGTCGCTCCGACGATCAAGTTAGTTTCCTGAGAGAGGTATTTTAGGGTTATATTTGTGAGAGAGAAAATGGATCCCTTCCTTGAGGTGGAAAAGATCCTTTTATAACTGCTTCTAAAGGATCATGGGGACCTCGTCGGATTAGCATGAGACGTGGCCTCCTCTGACTAGGAGGACACCCCCACGTTAACTAACCGCCTGGTGACGTCGGCTCTGGGCGTCACCTAAGCTTTTTGTCACGTCCTGATTGGTCGTGAGTGAATGAGAAGATCACGGGAGATATTCGTCCCTCATGGGGGAAATGAACTGCCACCCCGGTGCTAGACTTCTTTAGACAAGACCCAGCCTTGGCCAAAGTCCTGACGAGATAACGTCTCATTTATGATGTTCGTTATATTAAACGCGACTGTTCATGGTAAGTTAATAGAAGGTAAAGTTTCTGACTTTACCCATTAAGACCCATCTTAAAAGAAATGAACCCTAACCCTAGCTCAAAATGGCTTAGTTCCAACTTCAAAAACTATCAAAACTTCAAGATAATCCATAGGATCATAGATCTGGACTCTAGGGACAGTTTGGTCACATAAAGTTCCTATCTTTACTTACATGCATAGACTACTTGGCTCAAAAGTCCAAAAAGATGGTCCACAGGTTGCGTAGGACTTCCATGGTCATAAAGTTGGCACCTTTAGGCCATGAAGTCCCCTATAGGCCCTAGATCTGAAAGGTTTGCCCCCATGGGACGTCCAAGTCCCAAAGACCAACATTCTTGGATCAAAATACGGAGAAAGCCTGCTAAAACCATATTTAAACATACTATAAGCAAGGTAGGAGCTTTATACCTCAGATAAACTAGAAATGAAGCTTAACTTTTGGATATACTCTACTCTTACACGTCCTTGCTCTTTATTCAAGTATCCTCTTCTTCAAAATCACAAAGAATTCAAAAAAATGGCTCAAAACTCTCAAAAGTGGATTAGCGTTTTGTGGCTAGGGTTTGGGACAATGGAGGCTGTAAATGAGGCCGGCTTATGGGGGTTAAGGTGTTTAAATAGGGTCCAAAACCCTTAAAATTAGGGTTTCATTCTGCCAGTCCTAATCATCGAGTTGAGGCTTCTCGACTCATCGAGTAGACTTCACAAACCGCGTCCCAATCCATGTCTACTCGACAAGTTTGGGGCCACCAACTCGTCGAGTTTCTATACAAAAAATGAATAAATTATGAAATAAATACATACCAGGAATCGGGCGTTATAAATCTCCCCCACTTATTTTAAACTTCTTCCTTGAAGTCTGTTGCATCTGGAAATAGCTCTGGGTAATGCTCCATCATCTCATCCTCGGGATCCCATGTCCATTTCGAGCCCTTGTGGTGTTGCCATTACACATTCACCAACTCTACCCTCTTGTTCCACATATCCTTCGTCTTCCTATCGAGAATAGCTACTGGTCACTCGATGTAGTTCAGGCTGTCATCTACCAGAATATCCTCTAAACGCACCACTGCGGAGTCATCTACTAAGCACTTCCGCGGTTGGGAGACATGAAAGGTGTTGTGGATCTGACTAAGCTAGACTGGCAGATCCTGTCGATATGCAACCCGGCCCAGCCGGGCCACTACCCTGAACAAACCAATGTATCTGGGACCCAACTTGCCCCGCTTCCTGAACTGGTTGACACCTTTCCAAGGTGACACCTTCAGGTGGAGCATATCTCCTACCTGAAACTCTAGGTGTGATCGACGTCTATCGGCGTAGCTCTTCTGCCGACTCTAGGCCGTCTGGAGTCTACTCCGGACCTGTTGGATCTTCTCTGTCATCTTGAATATCACTTCGGTACTCCCCATGACCCTCTGTCCTACCTCGCCCCAACATATCAGGGTTCTACACTTCCTCCCATAAAGCATCTTGAAGGAGGGACGGTCAATGATGGCGTCGTAGCTATTATTGTAGGAAAACTCAGCCAGGGGAAGGTAGGTATCCCAGCTACCACCGAAGTCTAAAATGCACGCCCACAACATATCCTCCAAGGATTGGATGGTCTGCTCGCTCTGACCATTCGTTTGCGGGTGAAAAGTCATGCTAAAGTGCAGAAGAGTACCCAACTCGTCAAGAAATTTCTTCCAAAATCTAGAGGTGAACCATACATCTCGGTCAGAAATCATAGAAACTAGCACCCCGTGTCGAGCTACTACCTCCCCGATGTAGTTTCAGCCAGCTTATCGGCCGATATGCTCTCCTGAATCGAAATGAAATGAGCACTCTTGGTCAACCGATCTACGATGACCCAAATCAAATCCACTCCCCTTGCAGTCCTAGGAAGCTTCATGATGAAATCCATAGTAATATCCTCCCATTTCCATACAGGGATATCCAACGGTTGCGCCTTGTCGTGAGGTCTTCGGTGCTCGGCCTTGACCTTCCTGGAGGTCAAGCACTGCTCTACGTACCAAGCTACGTCCCGCTTCATGTTGGGCCACCAATAATCAGGGAGAAGATCTCAATACATCTTCGTCGCCCCCGGATGGATGGAGAACCTCGACTTGTGGGCCTCATCCATCAGAACCTGGCGTACCCCGCCCCAGTAAGGACCCTAGACCCTCCGATGCAGGGTCAAAAACCCATGGTTGTCATAATCAAATGAGGCCACCTAGCCTACGATCCACTCACATTTTCAGCGCTCTTCCTTCATACCCTCAACATGCGCCTCCCGAATCCGCTCCAAAAGCGGAGTCACTACTGTCATTCTCATTCAGATGTCTCTAATTGGGGCTGCAAATGTCTTGCAGCTAAGTGCACTAGCAACAACGTTGGTCTTCCCCGGGTGGTAAAGGATCTCACAGTCGTAATCCTTCACCACGTCCAACCATCGCAGCTACCTCATGTTCAGATTTGGATGGTCCATTAGATACCTCAGGCTCTTGTTGTCCGTGTAAATGGTACAACGGACCCCATAGAGGTAGTGTCACCAGATCTTGAGGGTGAAAATAACCACCCCCAACTCCAAGTCATGCATCGGGTAATTTGCCTTGTGAGACTTTAGCTGCCTCGAGGTATAGGCGATGATGTGCCCCCTCTGCATCAACACTACGCCTAAACCCGAGTTGGACGCATCATAGTATAATACAAAATCCTTGACGCCCTCTGACAGAGCTAAGATCGGCTCTTCGTAGAACCTCTACCTCAAAGTCTCGAATGTTTCTTGCTGCTCAGGCTCCCAGCGAAAGAAAACAACCTTCCTCGTCAGCCGGGTCAGGGGTACCGCTATCTTGGAGAAATCCTAAATGAATCTCCAATAATAGCCTGCTAAACCGAGGAAGCTCCGAATCTCAAATGGATACTTCGGGGCCTCCTATCTCATCATGGCCTCCACTATGGTCGGCTTAACCAGAATATCATTCTGGTTGACAAGGTTCCCCAGAAACTGCACCTCGCACAACCAGAACTTGCACTTGGAGAACTTGGCGTACAAGCTCTCACTCCTCAGGGTATCCAACACCTCTCGCAAGTGCTCCTCGTGCTGCTCCTAAGTCTTCGAATAAACCAAGATATCATCAATAAAAACTATCACAGACCGATCCAGCATCGGTCTGCATACGCGTTTCATGAGATCCATGAACCCGACAGCAGCATTGGTGAGCCAAATGGCATCACCATGAACTCATAGTGGTTGTAGCGAGTCCAAAACTCTGTCTTTTGCACATCCTTGTCTCTGAATCTCATTTGATGATAGCCTGATCGCAAATCAATGTTAGAAAACCAAGATGCTCCCTGAATTTGATCAAAGAGATCGTAAATCCTCGGGAGTGGGTAACAGTTCTTCACCGTTACCTTATTCAGCTGCTGATAATCTATACCCATCCAATGTGACACATCCTTCTTCTTCACAAATAGGATCAGGGCTCCCAAAGGCGTACTACTCGACCTAATAATTCCTTTGTCTAACAACTCCTGCAACTGTGTAGACAACTCTGGTATCTCGGGAGGATCGAACCAATATGGTGTCTTGGCTATTGGAGTCGTACTCGGAACTAGGTCAATCATGTACTGCACCTGTTTCTTCAGAGGTATCCTAGGTAGCTCCTCCGGGAACACATCCAGATACTCCCGCACAACCGACACATCACTCACGGCCCGGGTATCCATAACATAGGCGGCATAACCTGCACAACCCTGCTAAAGGTAGTGCCTAGCCCTCACTGTCGAACACAAAGTTGGCCCATGATGCGGCCTCTCGCCCTGAATCACCAACTCTCCCCCACTTGGGGTCCTCACACGAACCAACTGCTGCTTACAGTCGATCACCCCCCCCCCCCCCCCATTAGGGCTCAACCAACCATGCCTGTGATGATCTTGCTCCTACGCAAAGGAATGAGAACCAAATCCACAAGGTAACGCTCCTCACACATCCTCAAGACATAATCTCTATAAACCTATGATGCCTGGATGGATCGGTCTTTCGCAATCTCGACTTCAAAGAGACAATCCAACATGCTTGAAGACTCGACAAACCTCTTGCTGAGTGTAAGAGATAAGAATGATAGGGTAGCCCCCGAGTCAAATAACACCTATACTTGGATGTCATTTACATGGAACGATCCTAAAACAAAACACATAGAAAATATTGAAACTGACATGTAATAAAAGTTAGGGAGAAGAAACATACCCATCACCATATCCGGTGTGGCACGCGCCTCCTTAGTGGTCAGCCGGAAGGCTCGGCTCCTCACCACTGGAGCATCTGACTTGCCATGTCGCCCATCCGTAATCTGTAGGGTCATTGGATCTGGTGTCGCTACTGGCGTTGCTGATACCAATATCGGGTAGTTGGCCTTTTATGTCCCTTCTGATTGGAGTGAAAGCAAATCAACTGATGTCTGAAGGGTGTGGGTAGGGGAAATACAATCTCTGTCAAAGTGCCCAAGCTTTCCGCACTCATAGCAGCCCGATCCCCCTAATATGCAAAATCCCTCATGCATCTTGCCATATTTCCCACGGCGGCTCTAGCCCTGCTGGCCCTTCGACCCAGAGTCCAATCCCTTGGTTTTCTTCCCAGAAACCCTAATCGTCTGCCCAGTCTCTGACTTCCTCTTCATGATGTGCTCTATATCAATCTCCCTCTCCCTCGCCCATGCTATCATGTCATCTAAAGTCGGGCATGCCGAGTAGCTAACATATTTCCGAATGTCAGGTCTTAACATATCATGGTACCGGTTTTTCTTCATCTCCTCATCACCCGCGTACTGAGGCACCAGTAAGGCCCTCTCCCTAAACTTGGCGGTAATCTCCGCCACTGACTTAGTAGTCTGTCTCATATCTAAGAACTCCCTGGCTAGCTACTAAATCTCCACAGTCGGCATAAACTCGGCTCGAAATCTAGTCACAAAGTCTGGCCAGGTCATAGCCTCAATGGGAGGTGCTCCCAACATATCACTGACTGCCTCCCACCAGTCTCTAGCCCACTCTCCCAAACAACCAGCAGCAAACCTGACCTTTGACCCCTCAGGGCAGAAGCTCGTCACATGCGTAGACTTAATGTCCGCGATCCATCATCTCGCCACAATGGGGTCCTTCACCCCACTGAAGTCTGGTGCTCCACATCCCCTGAAATCCTTAAAAGAGAGCGTGCAAGTCCTTGACTGACAAGCTGCCATGTCACTCCTGAATCCCCTAAGTGGATCCTCCATCAGCTCAATGATACCATCCTTGATCGACCCAAAAATCATTGGGTCGCCTAAAGGATGCCTCTCGTAATCTCGGATGCAATGAACTCACGCAATCCGTCATCGACTGGCTCGGAGCCTGTACCCAAACCTGACCCAGACCCTGAACCTCCTGCTCCATGACGTGTCACCACCATTCTGAAACAAAACACACAATCGTCAGGGTCATACATAACATCGAGAGGTCTTACACTCTGCCACTCTTGGTTCCCCGCAGCTCCCCAAGAGCCAAGTATGGATTCACTGCTTTCAGTAGTACGGGCCCATACTACCTTCCACATTTATCCATACTTTCCCTTTGGTTTTCCTTGGTTTCCCAAAGCCACTTCCTACCCATGTATATGATTCTCAATCAAATTCTTTCTAATACTAATCTTATCCTAGGCTTGCCTTAGGGTAATCTCTGACCAACTCTCTGCCATCAGTTGCATAAGAAGTCCCTATTATCTCTCCCTAACTAGCTCATGAATACCATTACATATTACTAAGACATGATAATTCTTCGAATGAGAGGCCCTACCCTACAACGGTTGGACTCAAACGAGAGTTACGAAATAGGGCTAGACCTAACCTTCTGAAATTATTTAGTCCTTGTAATATGTAACTTAATGTATTCGTTTACTAGTTAATTAAAGATGACTAGAACTCCTAAAAGCACAAATCAAGCAATATTCGAGCATTGAGTAACCAAAACCAAGCATATCCTAATCAGGCCATCATATCACTGACTAATCAGTACTAGCATGCAGTTCAATAAGCATATATAGCAGGCATATAAGGCATCTTCCTAGATCTTTAGCCCCAAACTAGCATGAAATTCTCATACACATATAGTAGGCATATAAGGCATCCTTCCTACATCCTTAGCCTTATTCTAGCATGCAGTCCTTATAATCATATCATATATCATAGCAAACATGTATGGTATCTTGGGGAAACTTACTTGAGCTTGGCTGATTGCACGCATCACACTCCTCGTTCTTTCTCAAAAACCCTCAATTTTAATTTTAGAAAAATTATTTTTTTCTTGTAAAAATCTCTCAAACCCTTAATTTGAGTCTAGACACACCCGAGAGTATGTCTGAATCCCTCAAACCAGAGCTTTGATACCAACTTGTAACATCCCAAAATTTAAGACCAAAAATTTCATTCTTAAATTAAATAATTAAAAAGCCATCTGTCTGAAAACATCTATAATATCAACTCATATCAAAACCCATGTATCAATAGTCAAAATATGTCATGATAAAACAACATCAGAGTATAAATCCCCAAGATCTCCTATGCAGAAAATGTAGTGTGATGAGCTGTGATCATGCCAGCTCCTTTCCCTTCGAAGCAAGAGTACCTGAAACCAAAACTGAAAACTATAAGCACAAAGCTTAGTGATTTCCCCCATCGTACCACATAACATACAATAACATACTGCCTAACATATATGGGTGTTGGCCAACCCCTTCGGTCTCTTTCAACCGGTAACTGCCTAGCATATCAGGGTGTTGGCCTACCCCTTCAGTCTATTTCAAGTGGTAACTACCTAGCATATTTGGGTGGTGGCCTACCCCTTCGGTCTCTTTCAACCGGTAGCGGGGACTATTTCACCCCGACCACAACATATCATCCTAGTACATAAACACATAAGTTACATACTGCCTAACATATTTGGGTGATGGCCTAACCCCTTCAGTACTTATGATCGGTAACGGGGTCTATCCTACCCCTCTTACCACTATCACATAATATCATAGCATACTAGCACATAAAGCATAACAGATAGTGGCACATCAGAAAATTATCACATAGACAATCATCTCAACTATAATCAACTACAGTGGGTCGACATTAGTGCCTTGGACCCACTTCTACCGGAAGGTAACTCACCATAATGCTGTAAAGTAACTGGAAATCCTCGGCTCCGACAATCTACCCAACTCAAACTCATATACATAAAAGATTTCCTTAATTACATTTCATGCTCATGACCACTTAAGGGTCAACTTTGGTCAAAGTCAAAGTCAAGGTCAACGCCCTGGTTAAAGTCAACATTCTTGTCAAAGCCAACATTTCGGGTTGACTTAACTCACTGAGTTAGCCCATCAACTCATCGAGTTCCATAAATCATAAAACCCTGAAATCGCAATCCAACTCATCAAGTTCTTTCACGAACTCGTCAAGTTCCTCATATCCATAGAATCGGGGTTTTCCTACCCAACTCGTCGAGTCTGTCCTTGAACTCGTCGAGCCCTTACTTTTTAAAGAATCGAGGCATTTCGACTCAACTCGATGAGTTCCTCTATGAAATCGTTGATTTCTTCAGTCTGATAAGCTTTCTTAATGTGTTAAGCCATTATTTTTCGAGTCTAAACCCCATATTCCATATATGAGTCGAAAACACATCTAGGAGGGTAAAGTTTCTGACTTTACCCATTAAGACCCATCCTAGAAGAAATGAGCCCTAACCCTATCTCAAAATGTCTTATTTCCAACTTCAAAAACCATCAAAAATTTAAGATAAGCCATAGGATCATAGATCTTAACTCTAGGGACAGTTTGGTCACGTAAAGTTCCTATCTTTACTTGCATGCACAGATTACTTGGCTCAAAAGGCCAAAAAGATGGTCCACAAGTTGCATGGGACTTCCATGGTCATAAAGTTGTCACTTTTATGCCATGAAGCCCCCTATAGACCTAGATCTTAAAGGTTTGCCCCCATGGGACGTCCATGTCCTAAAGACCAGCATTTTTGGACCATAATATGGAGAAAGCCTCCTAAAACTATATCTAAACATACTATAAGCATGGTAGGAGCTTTATACCTTAGATGAACCAGAAATAAAGCTCAACTTCTGGATCTACTCTTCTCTTACGCATCCTTGCTCCTTCTTCAAGTATCCTCTTCTTCAAAATCATAAAGAATGCACAAAAATGGCTCAAAACTCTCAAAAGTGGATTAGGGTTTCGTGGCTAGGGTTTGGGACAATGGTGATTGTAAATGAGGCCAGCTTATGGGGGTTAAGGTTTTTAAATAGGATGAAAAACCCTGAAAATTAGGGTTTCATTCTGCCAATCCTACTCGTCGAGTAGATTTCACAACCCGCATCCTAATCCATCTCTACTCGACAAGTTTGGATCCTCCAACTCGTCAAGTTTCTATACAAAAAATGAATAAAATATGAATTAAATACATACAAGGAACTGGGCGTTACAGTTTTGTTGTGGAAATGTTTTATAAAATTGAAAATTTCGTTATCATGGTTTCTGGAACGTTACAAGTTGGTATCAAAGCTCTAGTTTGAGAGAATTAGATGAACACTCATGTGATTTCCTGACTCAAACTATGGAACTGCAAAATAGTTTCATAATCAATTCTAAAATAATCAAAGGAGAGGATGCAATGTATCCAGTCAGTCAGATCCCAAGGAAAGTTATTCCCCAAGACACCAACACTTTTTTGTTTATTGATGATATGATAGAATTACATGCTAGTTTGTAGGCTAGGGATCTTCAGAAATTACATGTTAGATTTCCCTAATTTATGATGCATTATAACCTATGGGAATATCTTGATATGTTATATGGAACTGACATTATTAATGTGGTTGCTTATTGTGTGCATCATAGTTATACATAACTAAGATTTTATATTTTGAGAATGTTTGATTTAGCCTTATTTTTTATCCTTGTTTGGTTGTGGGCTTAGGATAGAATCAATTATTCGATTGTCCATCGAATCTAGTGTTATGTATGATTAGCATACACAAGGTGGCTGTAGGGTTAGTCGAAGGTTCATGAGTAAATGTGGTTGTTAGACAGCCAACATAAGGAATGATTAGCCACTCTTGACAGAGTGAGTATAAGATGTATATGTATCCTAGTAGCTTGGGCATTATGGCCATGAGGTCCGTGGTGATCCTTTGAGATAAATACGGGTAGGTGTGTGTAACGCCAGTAGATCCGGGCTAGTTAATTTAAAGATAATAGGGGTTGAAAACGACTTTTTGACAAAAGATTATTTAGAATAAATAATCTTAACCAAGTTGTACAATATGTATATATCATTAGAAAGGTATCGACGATGCGGTCATTATAAGACTAATGTTGAGTTCTTTCGACATTAGTTTAGTACAAATATCATTAAATCTATTTAAAATAGTATTATGAAGGGGTGTTTAGTCGTTTATATAACTATAGAGTCATTAAGTAATTATGGAGGGTAGTTTTTGTAAATTCAATTACTATAATAAGAGGCTTGGGCTCTCATATTTCTTGCACCATTCTCTTGATTCAAGAGTCTTTCTCTTCTTATCCCCCGAGCATTTCGGTCCCTCGTTATTCGACTTCTCTTTCTGTAGTTTTAGTATAGTAAGGTGAGCGCTGAAGCGTTGCACGAATCTTTCTTAGAAAGATTCAGCGACGAAGTTCTGCCCCTGCAGAGCCCGACTCCTAGCTAAAATCCCCTTGTAAGTAAGTTATGCATACCCTATTTTAAATATAGTTTATATTTAAAATTAGTATTGTTATTATAAATTTATAATAAATATTTGAGCTATTATTATGACTTATATAAGTGTCGTTATAATATCTTTTTAACAACTCGCGGTACGGGGAATCTGGTTTAAAGGGCCGCATAGGGTTGTTGGATTTCAGAAGTGCTATTCGCCAAAATGGTCCTGCCCTCCGGTGTTTTATGTCTGGCCCCTGTCTGTACATAGTGGTTGGAAAGGATTGTTTAAACGCTTATATAATAATAATAATAATAATAATAATAATAATAATAATAATAATAATAATAATAATAATAAGACTAATAATTAGTCACGGTAAATATTAGACTAAAATCTAGTGGTAATAATACTAGGTTTCGTCGAAGGAAATTATTTTAAAGTAAACGAAGCGTTGTCCGAGTACCGAGTCACCACCTTCTCAGGTGAGTGCATAGTTACTTTCATCTTACACATATATATGAAGTATTTTATATAAACTATGTGTTATGTGTGCATATTATCTGAATACTTGCTGTCTATATTAGATGAACGCTTTTTTTATACATGTTTTAAATGATTTGAATTGTATACGTATTTTAAATATACAAGTATGTTGGGTATGAGATGGGTATATGATGAGAGATAAAAGATGATGTGAGTAAACATTGGTAGCTATAGACTTAGTGCCTAACAAATAACATCGGCAGCTATGGACTTAGTGCCTATTGGACAAACATTGGTAGCTATGGACTTAGTCCCTTTTAGGAATTGGTATGGTAAATATTAGACTAAAATCTAGTGGTAATAATACTAGGTTTCGTCGAAGGAAATTATTTTAAAGTAAACGAAGCGTTGTCCGAGTACCGAGTCACCACCTTCTCAGGTGAGTGCATAGTTACTTTCATCTTACACATATATATGAAGTATTTTATATAAACTACATGCTATGTGTGCATATTATCTTAATACTTGTTGTCTATGCTGGATGAACGTTTTTTTTATACATGTTTTAAATGATTTGAATTGTATACGTATTTTAAATATACAAGTATGTTGGGTATGAGATGGGTAGATGATGAGAGATAAAAGATGACGTGAGTAAACATTGGTAGCTATAGACTTAGTGCCTAACAAATAACATCGGCAGCTATGGACTTAGTGCCTATTGGACAAACACTGGTAGCTATGGACTTAGTCCCTTTTAGGAATTGGTAGCTATGGACTTAGTACCTATTAGATAAACACTGGTAGCTATGGATTTAGTACCTAGCAGCTATGGAATTAGTGCTTTACGAACGAGCATTGGCAGCTATGGATTTAGTGTCAGTCCTATAACTCTAGAAGCAAAGGACTTCAGAATGAACGAATGCGGGATAGATGACTCTTAGGATAGATCCTTAAGAGTAAAGAAGATAATGGGGATGGGTAATTGGGTCGATTGTTTGATTGTTTAAACATAATAATTATATTATTGTGGGTTGAAAACCCTATGTACTCACCAGGTTTCCCAACCTAACCCACTCAATTTATTTCTATTACAGGTGTTGAGATGAAGTCACATTACACTGAAAGATTAAAGAGATGTAGATCACTAGTGTAAATAAATGTAAGTTTTGTTTATGCTTATGTTTCTGTATTGACGATGACATCCCAAATGTTTTAAAACGAATTAAAAATACTTTTCTTCGGAAATGCTTTAATAACGTATTTATCATGTTTTACTAGGAACAAATTCCGCAACATTTTTATTAAAAGAGGTACTCTGATTTTTATAAAGCATAAACAAAATCGGTCTTTTCTGGCCAAGAAAATGGGGATGTCACAGTGCGGAAGGTAGTATGGGTCGTACTACTAAAATCACAAGACTCATACGCATATAGAGGGAGTCACAAACTCCAAGGATTTAGTGATCTAGTAGTGATGTGTTAGAATGTAATGTGTCTTTTCTGATGTATTCTAGTTTATTTTTAGTATGGTGAGCACTAGAGGTTCGGGGTCAGGTGCTAATGGCCCGGAGAGGCAAGGATTGACTAATGATGAGATCCGCGAGATGATCACCAATCAGGTGACTATGTCAGTTAGGGAGGCGATCCCAAAGATGTTCAGGTATGTCAAGACTTCCATTATCGAGATTTATGACGAGTGTTATGTTGCCATCACTTAGGTTGTTATTGTCGTAGCCACTGCAGTTGTTGCTGTTGTGTGACTTCAGAGGAGAGGGATGCTTTAGTACCAGGACTTCAGCAAAAGGATTCCCCCAGAGTTCGACGAGGTCGCGGACCCGATCAAAGGGCTTCTAGCTCAGTGGTATATGGTGTTTCCCTTTCTCTTTCAGGTTGAGGGTTCATGTCCCGCAGTGGACATAGGGAAATAAGGAGTAGTTTAGGAGTAAAATAGATTTTCCGTTTCAAAAAAAAAAGTCAAGGACCCGATTGTTGCCATGAGGTGGATATCATATGTGGGGGTTGTTTCTTCACGTGCTTATGCCCAGAGGACCAGAAGGTCATGCTTTCCTTGAATCGTCTTCATTTGGGGGTGAAGGGGTAACGCCCCGAAAATAAGACCATAAAAATTTTCATTTGTATATTAATACAACATCAAACCATATTGTAGTCATAAAACCAAGGTTGTCAAATGTATCAATATATCATCAATATCAGACTAAATCATAAAATGCCAAAACATGTGGTGTGTTCTCTACAATCATCCCGAGCTCTCTCATTAAAAACCGATGTACCTGAAATATAAACTGAAAACCATAAGCACAAAGCTTAGTGAGCTCCCCAAGATAGCACATACCATACATATATATATATATATATATATATATATATATATATATATATATATATATATATATATATATAACACATAATGGGCTCCGCCCTAACTCGCATAACGGGCCCCACCCACATACAAATCATATATAGATAGCATGATAATTATATAACGTACAAACACGTGAAAAAACCACAAAAATAATACCATATCACACAATCAACGGGCCCCACCCACTGAGTATGACGGGCCCCACCCAAACTCGCATAACGCGCCCCGCCCAAATACAAATCATATACACATAGCCACATACTAGCATATAAAATAACCATCGGGCCCCGCCCAGTAAGCATACGAGCACATATACATGCAAGATTCACACATACATCTAGCACCCTACATAACAAACCATGGGCCAGAATTGGTGGCTTCGATCCACTAAACTCGGTGAGGAGACTCACCTCGAACTGTTGAATTGCACAAAATAACCTCTGGCTACTGGTCTAACAAATCCCCAAGCTATCAATACCAAATAACATCCAATTAAAATTGGATTCCAATCCACAACCATCAGTCCTTAATTAGGGTACAAAAAGACCGTTTACCCCTTACCTAGTTTGGTCCAAGACTAAAGCTCGAACTTACAATCCAAAAGGCCCAAAATATCCCATGGTCAACCTTGATCAAACTTCTAGTCAAAGTCAAAGCCAATAGTCCATCTTAACCAAACACGCCATGTTGCCCCTTGGCCACGCTGTGTTCCGCCAACATCCAATCAGTGGGGAAAACTCTCAGCCACACGTCGTGTTGGATTGCCACCATGCCGTGTTGGATTGCCACCATGTCGTGTTTGCCTGAGTTTCAACGGCTCAATACCTTAAGTTTTTTTCACCTATTCTAAGAGCTCCAAAGCTCAGATCTAGTCCATAATGTGGTTCAGAAGGATAAATTTTCCAACTTTATCCATTGGGACTACCCAAAAGGTTCAAAACTCAATCCATACAACTTAATAACGTAAGAGATTAACAAACAAGCACTTAATCCTTAAAGTTTGAAGTCCATCCTTTGCAGAATTGATTCAAACACCAAAACCATCCCAAAGGTTGGTGCTTTATAGACATACATGTCCAATGCATGTCTTGAACCCATATTAGGTCAAAAAGGAGATTCATGACCTAATCTCTAAGCATGACATAAAAACTTGATTATAATTCAGATCCAAAACACTACTAACTCCTCTTGACTTGGAGATTCATAAAGTTGCCAACTTTATGAGGTCTAACCATTCCATTATTCAAGAATAAGAAGTTAAAGGAACAAAACTCAAGATCCAACAACTTGGAATGATACAAATCGAGTCTTGTACACTTATAAAGGTCCAAAAGAGTGACATGGTGGAGAATAGGGACTTGCTTGCTTGAACTTTGTTTCCTTCCTCCTTCTTCTTCCTTCTTAGCTTTAAAAAGCACCAAACTAGCTCTAAAAATGGAGGAAGATGATTAAGATTTCTTTCAATGCTTGAGGGGCTAAGGATGGACAAACCCTAGCCTCCTTAGTCTTTTAAATAGGGAGCAAAAACCCGGAAGATTGGAGTTTTCATTCTAGCCATCAACACCCCATGTTCCAAGAGGAAACACGCCGTGTTGACCTTAATGAAAGTCGCGCTTCTTCTTATCTATACATGCCATGTTGGTTCCTCCAACACATCGTGTCCAATCCTCAAAAGGGAATTTATTCCCAATAATTGTTCCTCAAGATTCTGGGTGTTTCAGAAGGTTGGTGGAAGTTGGTGACTGGTACTTATTCTCCTACAGAGAAGGTTGCAGTTCATTGATATGTTCTGCACTGATTATTTTCCATTGGTGAAGAGGGATAGGTTAGCCTAGGAGTACATGTCCTTGAAGCAGACAATAGAGTTGGTGACGGAGATCACCAAGATGTTACCTGAGAGAGCTCTTTTCTGACCTGAGTATGCTGCCTCAGAGCAGGTTTAGATGTCCTACTACGTGAGCATGCTCAAGACTGAGATTTGTGGCGAATCAAAAGTATTGTTCCCTCTCCGAGCTTCAGTCATTTTCTTGGAGGAGAGAGACTAAGATTGAGACCCAAACTAAAGAGAAAATGCATACCCCAGTTCAGACGTAGCCAACAGCGAAGCAGTTCAAGCCCACTGATTCATGATATAGAGTCTACAGGGGCCGTACTTGTGGCAAGTGTGGGAGAATGCACGAGGAAGTGTGTCGGTCAGCGACTGGGTGCCACCAATATAGCAAAGAGGGCCATATTGCAAGGGAGTGTCGTCAGCAGGCTCCATCGCCTAGTACCATGATTTGCTGTCAATGTGATCAGGTTGGCCATATGAAGGCCGGTTTTTCATTGCTCGCTGCTAGACATGTGTAGGAACCAGCTCCGACTACCCTTCGGATCACAGACGAATGCCAGGGGAGGGCTGAGGCCCCAAAGGCCAGGGAGGCGTGTGTTGTCGTTATTAGTATGTATTCATTTACTATTTGGTCAAATTTAATTTATGTATGCTTATGTTTAAATTCATGATAGATACCTTCTTATTGAATTCCTTGTCTACACTTGGGCTTTTTTACTCAGGTGCGAGTCGATCCTTTGTATCTCAAACCTTCGGTAGGGATTTCGATATGAGCATTGGGGAGTTGGAGTGCCCATTGCGAGTTTCCATCGCCAACGAACACGAGGTTTATGCTCCAATCGTGTTTCGTGGTTGTACTCTAAAGATATTTGGGGCGCCTTACCCAATTGACATGATTCCTATCCCTATGGTTGGATATATGCACAATTGTGGGGATGGACTGGCTGAATAGGTTTGGAGTTGTGATCGATTGTGAGAAAGCTTTTTGTTCGGCTTCCAGGGCTAGACAGTATATCCACCATGGTTGTTCGAGTTATCTCGCATATGTGTTTGACACTCAATTTGAGGGGAGAGCTTCGGTTTCAAATGTACTAGTTGTTAGAGCATTTCTAGAAGTTTTCCTGGAGGATTTACCCGATGTGCCTCCCGTGAGGCAGATAGAGTTCAAGACCGACCTGATCCCCGATGCGGCCCCGACTACCAAAGTGTTGTATCACCTCGCACCACCAAAGATGCATGAGTTGTCCTCTCAGCTTTATGAGCTATTGGGCAAATAGTTTATCAGACCAAACAACTCTCTCTGAGGAGCATCGATTCTATTTTTTAACCGAAAACCTGTTTTAATCGGCCCTTGTGGACCTCTATTTAGTATTTAGCGTTATATCATTAGGCCAACTTTTATAAGTTTAGATTTGTCTAGCCTGGCCCGACCCAGACTATAGGTAGCCTGGCATTGAAGCCCAAAACTGAAGAATTGAAGGAGCTAAAAAAAGGGATATGGCCGCGTAGAACAGAAACAAAGACAAATCAAGCAATTGCCCATGGTTTGCGCGATGATCAATCTTCATGTATTGTCTGTCTCCATCTCCATCTTCCCCACTCTAGTCTCTGTATTTAATCTAAGCTCTCTCTCAACTACTAATCGGCTACATTTTCACCTTTTCTTTATTCCAAATCGTTATCTCCTCTACTCTTTGGCTCTTTTCCCTTTGTCTTTGTATTTTGGAGTATTCAAAATCGCCTTAACCTTGCGTTTTTTCCACAATCTCAGAGTTAATTTCAGTTTTAGAATTTCAAATAAGTTTTCAAAGTTATATATGTCGCAGTCTTGGGTTGTGTGAGTATTTCCAATTTTCGAGTAACTTATCGAATATTAGCGATTAGTTCTTGTTTTGTATGATTTATTTTAAAAATTTATGTACTCGAGCTTTATTTCATTATTTGAATCCAGTTACACTCTTTTAGAATTTAGAAGCACATAAAAGAACTCAACTTCTTAGTTCTCTCATCTATGTAACTCAGTTTCTGTTTGATTGGTTGATAATGATACACCATCGATTGTATTAATGAATCTCCCATGTCTTGGATTCAAAGTGTCCATCTGGGCATGAATGTTTAGGGGTTTTAAATTGGTTTGAATCCGAATTGGATTGAAAGATTTGTTTAGTGGACAGTAGGCAAGTTGAGTTTCAATTAGAATTGATAAGAAATTGTCTCAATTAATATATTAGACTTTTAATTTTGAACTTTGAATTATGTTTGAATTAGAATTTTACAAGCCTAGATTGATTAGTAAATACATAGATGCTTTGAGACTTTATTTCGAATTATGTTTGAAATTTAGTTAGTTTTGTGCTTGAAAGGCATGACATTATCTATTATCCAAATCATAGCTTGATTGAAGCTATTTGTATGATTATTGGACGCTTTGACACTTTTGTCCCTGCTAGCTATATCTTTGTTGGCACATAAGTTCCTGCTTGTTGTGGTTATTTTTATTTTTTTAAAATACATGTATTTAATGTTCTAATTGGGTTAAAATATGGATTGGGTCCAAAAAGAAAAACCTTTTGGCGTGTTTGATATGGATTAGAAAGTGAGGGACTCGGTCCAACGTTTTCATGTCTTGGCTTTCCAATTGGTGGACCGGAAACAAAAAGAAATCGAGAAATCGAACACAGCTATCGCCGTTCCCTTCCTGCCTCCACTTCCAGTTCCAACGAAAATAGAGAAATCGAGCAGCCTACTTCCGACGAATCAACAGCTACTTATTTCGTCCTTCGTTCCTTCTTGCTCCTGATTTCTGCATTCCATACGAGATTTTCTATTCCCAATTTCTCTATTTCATACGAGATTTTCTGATTTCTCCTTCTTGTTTCTTGTTTCTTTCTGAAATTTTGCTGGCTTATGTAAGAGTTTTTGCTGAGAAATCGATTGGCTGTTTTGCTGTTTCTGTTTCTTCTGATCCTGTTTTGCTGTTTCTTCCTTCTTATATGTATGTAAGTGTCACTCCATTTCGTTATTTGAATCAAATTTGTCCATTTCATTTGAGTTATTCCTTGTTCATTATCATATCGAGATTTTTGTTCTTAACAAATGGCCACTGACCTCCTCAACAAGAAAAATGAAACATTTTAATCTTTAAATAAATGTCATAAATTAAGTTTTGTAGTAAATGATTTTTTTTTTATATAAGCTCATTGAACTTTGTTGAATTCAATGCATTACAGAAAGAAAAAAAAAAAAAACGACAGAGTTGAATGAAAAATAGAACGTCAATGCGTCAAACCATTAAATAAACCCAGCAATCCATTTGTTACATACTGTGAAGGGGAGAAGGAGAAAATGGATTGCAAGGAAAACGAATCTCCTGAAAGTAGTAAGTCCCATGGATTTCAACTCTTTCTGGATAACCATCTGCTAATTAAATAAACCCTAACACCTCGCTTTTTTTTAAACCTAAATTCCAGGGGAGACTTCACGTGTAGTAGTTGAATTTCTTGAAGTTGCTATTACATCCATCATCTTCCTGAAAGGAATATACCCACCAGGTCTGCAATCTTTTCAAGATCCTCGATTTTTATTTTTTTGAGTAACTGAAGTTTGAAAACTGATGTATGACATGACCCAGGTGCTTTTGAAAGGCGGAGATATATGAATCTATTGGTTCACAGGGCTCGACACCCTCAGCTTAATCGCTATATCCTCAACTCTGTCAATGCACTTGAACCTTACATCCAACAGGTGAGAATTAATTATGTAGATCAAAATTAGAGAGAAAGAGAATCAAGTGTTGATATAGGTAACTTTTGTCTCAGGGGCTGGTTGAGAGAATTGCTGTTATTTTCTTCAAGGATGATAAAATTCCAGTTGAGAGATTTATGTTCAAGATTAATGTGAACCAGTCTTGTTATGATGGGGAAATGATGGACATGGAGATGAGATTATTTTTGGTGAAGCTGTCTTTATCAGAACCTTTTTCAAAGAATGCTGCTGTTTTATCTCAAAGTAAAAAATCTGATTGGAGGTGGGAAATAACAGGTTACTTTTGCTCTCTTCCTGAAGCTGAAGTTGGTGCGTGGATTTCAAGCAACACATATCAGTGGAAACAACCTCCTGTAATAACACCAATCAAATCCATGAATATTCAGCCATTGTCTTTGCAGCTATATTTGGAACATCCTCCACCTGAGCTTTGAAAGTGTTTTAGTTTCATATTTTTGTTTATATTTGGGGAAGAGATGACGTGGGATGTATTGTTGATTTGTCATGCAAAATCCAAGTGGACTTGTCTCTTTTGCTGATGTGTCATGCCACATGGTCTTTGGCTGATGTGGATGACATTTGGATCAGCCTTTGTTGATGAGGTCTTTGTTTATGTGTCATCTTCTTAAGTGTTTACCCCCTCCCATTTCAATTAAATTCAGATATTACAGCATTATACTTTATACATCCATTTAAGACAAATAATTACAAACATTATCATGATACTTTTCGTTGAAGAAATAGCAAAACAATTTGGCTTATCAAAGAATATAGGTGCAAAATTAAAAATTAAATATGTAATGTAAGTGTGTTCATTGTACCTTGAATCGACCAGCAAGTCCTAAATCATCTAATAAAATTGATTATTCAGTTAAACACTTAATTCATGATAATAATAATAATAATAATAATAATAATATTAGTCAGGAAAAACTGTGGAACAAGCTTCTCTCCATTCAGTCCCTAAATCTTCAACTTCTAAAAAATATGTTTTAATTTCACAAGCACCATGACCATACCCTTCTTAAATTTTAATTTCACAAAAAAAAACCCAAAACGAGTATTACATATATTTTATTACATTGCATATTTTTTATTCAAAAGACAACCAGATAACCTAAAACCGGTGTGGTTTAACAATTGTGTCATTAACTTATATAAAATGACCAATATGCCCTTATTACACTTTTTCATCCATTCATCTACACATCTCCATATTCAGGAAACACGAAAGTATATATATAACACAATACATGATGATAATCATAAGAGCGAAAAAGGTGTCGGATAATGGACAAACATCGCTACCTCATTAAGGTTATAGTTGAAAAGTTAACTATTAAATAAAACACTAGCTGATAGCTAAAAAGGTAACTGATAAAAAATGACATTTAGTAAAACTAACTGAAAAGCTAGTGAAATATATAAAATTACATAAAAAAAACATTTAAGAGTATTTGTTTTTATAATTAATTAAAAGGTATATTTGGAAAAAAAAAATTAAAAAAACTCCTAAAAAACCAGTCTAAGTAGCTTTCCAAAAAGCTAGGTTATAAGCTACTATTTTGTTTGCTAAACACGACAACATAAAAAAACTCGAAAAATAAGCTAGCTTATCAGCTAGTTGTGGCGCATCAAACACAGCCTAAAAAAATATAAAATTATCCAACTGCCATTATCGACTAAAATGATCCAAGCTTTCATGGAGAAATTCAACAAACAGAAAAGTGAAGTTAAAATCCTAAACAACATTTCACATAAAAAAAAAAGCAGGTAACTCAATTGACCCAAATACCAATATACAACAAAATTTCCAAAATGTAAATCTATATAATAAAAAAAAAAAAAACAACAGTGCATGCATCATCATTCAAAAATACAGTGATGGGAATAAAAAGTGTCATTGGACAGCAACTGAACAAGACGTTCCTCCAACCTTTTGGCACCCAAACCAGGCTTCAAAACATCAGCATCACCCCAAATCCCACAAGCCTCATCACCCGACTCACCCAAACACCACCCACCAGGAACCGGTTTCCCCTGACCACGGTTCAGAAGTTGTTGATCAATCCAGTCAAGAACCGGATCATCATGAAGAAAAGGAGACCCAAAAGCTGACCCACTGTTGATTAGGTCATTGAAGTCGTTTGAGTTGAGTATTCGGGGTTCATGTTTGGTTTCGTATGCAGAATATTGTAAATTGTGGTTGACAACGGTTTTGTTTAGATGTGGAGAGTTGCATAAAACGGTTGGAAAGTATACAGATTGAGATGAAAGGCTGTTGGATAGATACATGAGAAGCGTTCTTGGTAAGTTTTCTGTTCCCAAAATGCAAAATTCTACAAACTTTCGGGTCAATATGGAAGATGGGGTGCCTGCAATAACAATATTTGTTACCAATTTGATGACCCTTTTCAAAAATTTGATACATTAATGTTGTATTTTATGTTTGTGGGTTAGTTCATATCGTTTAAATTACACTTGGTTAATTTAAATAAAATAAAAAAGTGAGAAAACTAAAATGTGACAAGTGAAAGTTCATATTCATTTTGGAGAAAAACATATGAAATGGAGAAAAAAATGGAGTTTAGAGTAGGGTTGTAGATGCTTATGGAGGCTTTATGTGATATTTCATGAGTGTTTGATAGGGTTGAATGCAAGAATTAGCAAACACGCTTTCATTGATTTATATATATTTCAACATAACAATTTTATTTCTTCACAGTTCAGGGGTGCTTTTTTTTTAAAAAAATAAATAAATCTATCGTAAGCCGTTCCAAAATTCATTATCCAAATGCAAAGCAATGTTCGCTTCTATTATTGGATATTTTTGTAAATATAACATGCTAATAAGAAGAGAATTGAAACTATAGTGTAATTGGGTAGATTTTTGAATTACAATGTTGCCATAGAAAAGAAATGGAAGTAAAACCGTATGATACACATAAATGGAATTTGCCATTGGTTGCATTAAGCTGATATATTTCATGAATTTTTTATTGTGGTCAATGCATAAAATAGCAATGTACTTCAATCAATTTGTGTAGTATTGTTATCCTAATATTACAGCATTGTCCTTTGAGAAATCTACCCAATTTTGGCATTGTCATCAAAATATAAAACAATGTTCACTTCTATTATTAGGTGACTTTTCAAAGTAAAATCCCTTAATAACGAAATGGGAAACGACATAAAAGGGTAATATAGTTCTCATTTTGTACACATTTAGTCTTTATTGTTGTTTTCTTGTAAAATAAGCCCTTTACCTTGTTTTCTACACATTCAGTACTTATGACCAGCTAATCCAAGTTAAGTTCTCTGTTTGTACACTTTTAGTCCTTAATGTTTTTTTGTTGCAAAACAAGTCATTGTTGTTTTTGTACACATTCAATCCTTATGACCGGTTTTCTTTAGGTCTTGCTCATGTGTACAAAAACAACAATGACTTATTTTGCAAAAAAAAAAAACATTAATGACTATATGTGTACAAACTGAGAACTTAACTTGGAGTAATCAATCATAAAGACTGAATGTGTACAAAAACAATAAGTTCAAGAGTTTACTTTACACGAAAAAAAAAAACAAAACAATGAAGACTAAACATGTACAAAATGAGAACTATACTATCTTTTTAGGTCGTTTTCACATAAGAAAACTATTAAAAATACAATATAGATATTTCAAAGTACGTTGACTTTATAACAAAAATTATTGTAATAAAATGAAATAGAAATAGAATGCTATAACAAACAAATGGATGAAAATACATTGTTTTCTCTTGACAACATACCTGTGAACAATCGATAAGCATCTGGCAATGGCCTTCTTTGAGTGCCATAAAAGATTTCGCTTTGCTCAACAAGGAAAAGACCAGGGTCAACCACCACTGGTTTTAAAATTCGTGACCTTTTAACAACAAAAAGAAGGAAAATACGTATTATTGAACTCCATAATTGCTATTCAAACATGTGTAAATATTAGGTAAAAGTGATAATTTCATACTCTTTCCATCCGATGTAGCTTGTGTGATTCACAAAGTTAAGATCTTTAGGTAGATATGACAGAATGTGAAGAAGATCTGAAAGTGATTATGTAAAGAATAATCAGATAACTTTTGAAGGTGATTATGCACAAGCTAAGATGATATTTGGATATTTGTAATAATAACTTTTAATGGTGTTGATTATTTGGCAAATTCTGGTTATTTTAGTCAGTAACAGATAAAATACGGGTATATAAGTAATTTTATTCTACTTTCTGGTACTTCCCTAGATTTGAAGATAAGCATATTCAAAAGTAGTTTAGCGAAAAAACAAGATATAGTCAAAAAAAGGCAACAACAAAACATTGCAACCAAAACACCAAGTAAACCCACAAATTGAAATCAATTCAAGATCGATACTTCCTAACAACATTTACACTCTGTGACTTGGATTTTGCAACAACCACAACAAGAAGTGTTTAAGTTAAAGTGGTTGGGGTAGGTCAAAAATGGAACTCCTCAAGGTTCTAAATCAATTCTAATTAATTATTATGGAAAAACAGAGAATACCCACAAATTATAATCGATGGAAGATGGATTTATTGCGAAAAAGCCTTAAAAAAACCAACAACAAATAACCAGTCCAAGACAATGTTACTTGAAACAGATAAACCCTAGAAAAATGAAATTTAGCAGTTAAGAGTATGTAAAAAAGGGGGTGAGAAACAAACTAATTGAAGTAAAATATGTGTAAAATATGCAAAATTGAAGATTACCATCTTGAGTAACAAGTGGGTAATCAGCAGCAGAGAGATTAATAAACCAATCCCAATCAGGGCAAAGTTTCAAAAGAATAGCAGCTCCATGTAAAGTGGAAGAAATTGAAGAAGATCCTTTAGGAGAAACGAGATCGGATTTCCCTATAACATTAACATTTTGAGCAGCCCAAAACACCGGAATTGATTGAACGGATAGGGCTAAAAAGTCGCGTTCTTTTTGAGGGGCAGAACGGTCGAGATGAAGAAGATATTGGTTTCTCGGATGGTAGATAGACAAAAGGAGTCGGATGATCCGAGCCGAATCGTTGGAGGATCCGGATATGAAATAGGCGATGGTGGGTGAAGCGGGGGGAGATTGGTTAGTGGTTTTGTTGTTGTTGAGGAAGAGAAGTTGGTGGTTGTGGTATTGGGCGGTGGATGGACGGTGGGGGAATAGGTATGGGTCGGAGAAGGACGGCGGTGGTGGTGAGGACGGGAATGGGGAAAGGAAGAAAAGGAGAAAGAGAAAGGTGGTGATGGTTAAGATGATGTAAAGAGTGGTGGTGGTGGATGATGATTGAGTTGAGTTTTGCATCTCCTGGCTAAATCGACACCAACGATTGAATCTTTTGGTTGAATTTGTTTACAGAAGCTTGATTCTGTCTCTAGAAGTGGTGGTTATGGAGGAGGAGGCCGGCCGTCGGGAAGGAATATACTGACAATGTAGGTGCTGTGAATCGTCCGTCCACATTCTCGAGTGGTAAATCGGAGTCTGATATTGAATATTTGATAATTTGATACACCTTTCCAAGTTATAATGGTGATTTTAAAAATGGTTGATCTGTGTGTGTTTTTGTGTCTCGATTAGAAAAGGCATCCTAATCAAAACGTTACCTTTTGCTTGTTTGTGAATTTAAGCACAAAGAAACGTTGTTTTCTTTACAATTAAGCATGTTAAACTTTTTTCCTTTTACAAATAACTTTTGTAAATGTAATCAAATTCCTCAAGATAATATAGATATGGAAAAAAAAATCTCATCCTAAGGATATAACACTTTTTTATTTTTATTTTGCTAAAAAGGTTCAATGCTCATTTCTCATAAATATTTGTTTGGAGTGTACTTATCGTTGTAAGACTACTAAAGCATAATCCGAATAGTTGAAAGCATGTAGTTGTTTGATATTTATTAAAAAATTTAAATATCTAAATTATATTTCAAAATAAATATTACCTCCGTCCCAAATTGATAGTCCACAGTTTTAAAATCTTTTTTCTTTCAATTTTGACTTTAAATATTTTTGTTTTTGATAGATAATATTTAATGCAAAATATATGAATGGATTGTATTTTAAATGTTTTTTCATTGTTATAAGTTTTATCAACTAATATATAACACAAATAAAAATATTTAAGGTCAAAGTTAAAGAAAAAAGACTTAAAAAATCAAAAGTAGACTATCAATTTGGGACGGAGGGAGTATATAACAGTACTTCCTAATCCCTATGCAATTATAATGAGGAATAATTACAAAACTAGCCTAATCTTCTAATTACTTTTCTATTTTTAGTCAAAAATTAGTAATTATTTCAAAATAACCCATAAGACCGTAGACCGGTAAAATTGGCTACCATTTCGCCCTTTTCACATACGGTTTCATTGTATGTATAATTTTTTTTCCATTTTTCAAAACAAAACCATAGACTATTTTATGGTCTACTAATTACTTTTCTATGTATAATTTACGATTTTTCAAACCGTTGATCTTAAATGGTCTATTGTTTTGACAAAAACATACCGTTTTTATTTTTATTTTTTTTTTTTACTACTATTTGGTATTTTTGTTTTATTTTTATTACTTTTATTATTCTTTTACTACTATTTGGTATTTTTGACTACTATTAGGTAAAAGTTGACTACTAATTCATGGATTTTGACTACTATTTCATACATAGTATATATTAAATTGTGAATATATTTTAGAATGAATGTTAGGTCCCGTTTGATAGTTTCTATCTCCGAAAGTGTTGTTCGGTAAAGTGCTGGTAAAGTTTTCTGACTGAGAAAGAAACCATGTTGTTTGATTGTACATCTGATTGAATGTGTTGAATGATGAAAAAAAAAAGTAATAATTCAATAAAAATAAATTTAAAAAAAGTTATTTAAAAAAATTAATAATCCAATAAAGAAAAAAAGATGCGGGGATTGGTGTATAATTGTCTTTCCAGCCCATTCAGCCAGAAAGATATGATTTTGGGGCTTTTTGGGAAAGACACATCTTACCAGGAAAGACCCCTTCTTTTGTGCAAATCAAACAGCTTTCCGGTCCATTCAGCCAGAAAGATATGTTTGGACCTGGAAAGATGCGTATCAAACGGGGTCTTATTGCTTTTTTATCTTGTTTTCTCTCAAATGTCATATTATGAGTTCAATTGAGTATTTTGTATTGCTTATCATTGATGGAAGATGAGAGTTTGTTAATTTCCAATTATCATATGTATGGCCACCGGGATACATTCTAATAATGTTTTATTACGGTGTTGAATTTTAGGAGACCACCACATTCATTGAATTTGTTTATTTGGTGAAAAGTAAAATGGACATTCCAGATTAATCAAAAGTCAGTCCGTCTTATCAACATCCCGAGCAACTGTATTATTATGGTATTATTGATGATCGTGATATTAGAAAGTTGATCAATGTAATAAATATTGATGGAGATAAACATATGTATGTGTATGTGGTGGTTGAAGAAGGTGTTGGGGTTAATGAAGTCGGTGATAAAGGAAAAGCATCTGCAATTAACATATCCAGCGGAAAAAAGAGCAACAACCCAATAGGTACTTTTATATCTCCAAGTATACATGAATATCATAGTGTTGCTGAAAATGTATGTAACACTCGGTTTCGAATCGTTTCATTATTCAGGGTCATGGCCCGATTATTAGTTATCATAAGGCTTAGGGCTTTGAAGAGGAAGAAAATTAGCCCTTGTTGGATTTGGGCATTATATATAAGGTGATCCGAGAGTTCGATTGTGTTTCGGAGCCTAAGGGTATAATCGTAATTTGGCAATTCGGGCCTTTAGCGATTCTCATCACCTTTTCCATGGATATTAAGTTCGTAGGAAACGGACTTAGGGTGAAGGAGTTTTGGTCAAAAGAATTTTAAGCTTTGTGAAGTTCATCGAGTACCCGAGGCGTACTCGTCGTGTATGCAGGGCGTAGTGCCTGGCCAGATCGTGGGTTCTTTTTAGTACGCCGAGCGTACTAAGGGGTACACAGGGCGTACTCCCTTCAGTAAGAAACCCTAATTTCTAGGGTTTTACCCCTATTTAAGCCTCATTAATTCTTGAGCCTTGTTCCTTATCAACCTCCATGCCTCCTAAACCCTAATATTCGATCCTTAGCCACCATCTTGGAGTTCTTAAGCTTTTGTGAGGAATCTTGGAGTGTTTTGTGCATCTTGAAGATATTGGCGCTTGTTAAAGAATCATCACTTGGAATGGGGTTTGTAGATCCAGAAGTTTCTCATATTTTGCAACCAATTGAAGGTAAAAAGCTTTAATCTTGTCATCTCTTTTAGGTGGATCTAGTTTAGGGTGGTTGTGGCACATTTTGGTCTCTTTAGGTTGCCTTTATGTATATGAGTTTTCTCCACGAGTTTGGTCCTTAGATATGGACATTTTAGGTGTCCCAAATGCATAAAAATGCAATCTTGATGGGTAATATCAACCCATGCATGTGTATTAGCCTCTTTGATGAAGTTGTAAAGTAAGAACTTGGATTTGGGACCAACTGGGCCATGCAAAAGCTCAAAGTTAACAACTTTATGGATTAAGACATGTTGTAACATCCAAAAAATTTAAACAATTTTAAAATTTTCAAAACACCCCTTTTACTAATAAAAATATTTACAAAATTAGTGTTCTCAAAACATTATTTAAAAATCAGTGTCTCCCAAGATCAATGACAGAAAATCAGGATGTGTACGGTCACGTCTTCGTCTTACCACGTTTCGTTGAAGTGCCTGAAACCATAAACCAAAAATTGTAAGCACAAAGCTTAGTGAGTTCCCCTAAAGTACCAACACACAACAGATAACATACACCACAAACAGCATACTATGGGTCCAATCAACCATCGGGTTGGAATACCTCAGGCCCCTCAACCATCGGGTTGGAATGCCAACATGTTATGGGTCCAGTCAACCATCGGGTTCGAAAACCCCAGGCCCTCAACCATCAGGTTGGAATGCCAAAATACTATGGGTCCATTTAACCATCGGGTTTGGAATGCCAACATAATATAGGTCCAGTCAACCATCGGGTTGGAATACCGCAGGCCCTCAACCATCGGGTTGGAATCCCAACATACTATGGGTCCAATCATCCTCGGGACAGAATACCCTCGGGCCCATTCAACCATCGGTTTGGAATGCCCCGACATGTTGGCTTACGCACAGAGCGGTGAAGCCTCAACCACCGACCAAACATGTGCACGTATAACATATAATCATATAACAGTCTACAACCAGTCAAACAGATCTACAGATCACTAAGAATAACAACATCCTATCTACCAGGATATCGATCTAACATATCACAATAGCACAATAGCATGCATAACAAGATATCAATCCAATGGGCAAATATTGGTGCCTTCGACCCACAAGTACATTGAGGAAAAATCACCTCGCACTGCCGAAACACACAGACGATCCTTGGCTACTGACTGACAGATCCCCAAACTGTCCATATCAAGACAATACCCTATCAACAGTTGATCCCACAAATAATCTCTGACTGCAAATCCAATTTTGTTGACGGACCAGACTCTTGTGTTAAGTTTGGCTCTATCTGTTTAAAGGATAGGCAGGTTGGGATTTTGGATTTTTAGATGGGTCTCATTCTGAGTGATTATGATTCCATATGATGTTGAGACTGGAGTGGATTAGTCGTTGGCTTGAGGAGAACCGCGACACGCATGGAATTAGCAAGTGGTAGACGACAATGGTCAGAGGTGATTTGTGACTACAGATCGATTGTAATGTTCGTTTGGGGTGAAGTGAACTTGGTGATTATGGGAATAGTGTGATTGGGTAAGATGGCCCTGTTAGATTGAACGACTATGGGGTCGTATTGCCGAATGTGCTAAGGGTAGCATGTGGCGGTTCCACTGTTGGGTCGGGAGTCGACATTGGAAGATGGTTGGAGTTATGTTTTCGGATGTCAGTGGATAGTTGTGGTTACGCATGATAATTCAGTTCGGAGCCAAAGCTGAATCGTCTTGGGATTTGTGTTGCGATGGTTCAGTCTGACGGGAGGTCAGACCTTATGTAGGGCTTCGGTTTCCCTGTGGATCAGCAAGGGGTTTGTCCTTCCTCGGGTTAGAATTTTCTGATTGGTTCGGTTGTCTTGAGGAGATTGTTATATGTTGTGAGTTTTCGGGTTGTGCTTTTGAGCCCAAGAGTATCGGTGAAGGATTTGGCTCGATCTTTTATGAACCTTGGATTTTGGAGTTTTGAGGCTATGATGAGTTGCTCGAAGCATAGGGCTTCCCGCCACCCTTCCAGACAAAGAGTGTTATGGAGCACCATGATAGTGCTTAAGACGACAGAGCAAATCCAACAGGTCAAACAGAGGTTGCTGACGGCCCAGAATTGTCAGAAGAGTTATGCGGATTGAAGGCGTACCGAGCTAGAATTTCAGGTCGATGATCGTCTGAACTATATTGAGACGTCGGGGGCGAATTTGGATAAGTAGGTGAAGGTCTTGAGGAATAAGGAGGTGCCTTGGTTAAGGTTCAGTGGCAGCATCGGAAAGGATTCGAGTGGACTTAGGAGCCGGAGTTTGTGATGTGTGAGCAGTACCCAGAGCTATTTCCAAAAAATGAATTTGAGGGAGAAGTCTGATCCTAGTGGGGGAGAATTGTAACACCCTGATTCCAAGGAAAAAATTTAAAGTTTTATATTCACATTTTTAGACCTACTTGACGAGTTGGCTACTCCAACTAGTCGTGTAGAAGTTGATCATGTCACGTGGATTATGAAGCCCACTCGACGAGTTGGAGGGGGCCAACTCAATGAGTTGAGGCTGTTTAGCGAAAACCCTAATTTTCGGGGTTTTTCACCCTACTTAAAGAACTTATAACCCATTGTAGCCTCCCTCATCGTCATTTCAACCAGATAAAACCCTAGGTCGAGCTTGGTACCTTCTTGTGTGTGTTTGAGAGCTTAAAATGTGACTTTTGAGGAGTTTTAGAAGGAGACTTGAAGATTGAGAAGCTTGGATCAAGAAGAGGGTTGTAGATCCATCATCTCCTATGTATTGGTGATCAAACTGAGGTATAAAGTTAATACCTTGACTTCTTGATACTTCGATCTTCTATTAGGAGTGTTTATGGTCGTTTTGGGGACATTATGGAGTCACTCTCGGGTTTGAGCTTGTCACAAGGACATGGTTTCAGATCTGGAGTCCTCTAGGTCCCCATAGTCATAAAGTTATCAAATTTATCAGGCTTTGGCCCTTCTCCATACCCTAGAGCTTTCTTGAGCTTAGTTTTGGGTATTTTAGCCTTGTGAGGCCTTGCATGCACGTAAAGTTAGCAACTTTATGTGGTAACTTCATCCTAGGAGGTTAGATTTGAAGTTTGGTGTCACAACTAGCATTTTGCTAGGAAATTCTACTCTCATGCAATCATTCACCTAGTGTGATAACTTGTACTCTAAGTGAATACTATAATCCATTCTCATTCCAAATACATCTCATATGTTCAAATAAGGGTTGGAAACCCTATAAATCCCGGCTCAAATTCATTATGGACAAGGATTCTTTTATTGGGCCTAAGGGACCAATAAGTCATCAACTCATCAATCTATAACATTTTGGGCCATTTGGGCCTAGAATGATTCATTCTACTTCTAATGGACCATGATGGGCCATAAATGAATTAACTAACCCTAATGGGCCATAAACCCATTTATCCATACCATATTGGACCGTGAACCATCCTAAGGGCCCAATGGGCCGAAATTTTTATGTTTAGGTTCCAAAAATCCTAACTAAATGTTAATGGGCTCAAACCATTCCATTCCCACCCATTGGCCCAAAAATCTCGGCCCAACATCAAAAAAAAAAAGAAGGAAATGTAATAAGAGTTGACTTAGGAGGTGCCACCTCCATAATGTTCAACATATATCCATGCAAGGACCCCCATACTTCCAAGCATGTCACCTCACCAACTCTCTCTCCCATCTCCTCTTGATATCTCGGCCAAGAACCAAAAACACCCTCACATACGCTCTTTCAAACACTTCCTCAATCACTCTCAAGCATCATTCTCCTCATTCCTTCAAGATCTCGAAACTTTGCTAGAGATTTAAGGATCTTCATCAAGTCATTCCAATTTTTGGTAAGTTAATGTCAAACACAAGTATCTTCTTTCATCTTAACATGAAAAACTCCTTCTTACATGGTTTTATTCCATGATCATACCTTAGAAGCTTCATAAACTCGAGATCCACAACAAAGGTGTGCTAAGACCAAAGATCTCTTCCACTTCTTCTTCAAAAACCGAAACAACAAATCAAGGTGAGTTCATACCCCCTTGTTTTTATGTTTTTATATGATTTGTGGGGGAGAATACAAGTTGTTTTGTGTAGATCTATGTGTATATGCATGACTATGTGTGTTTTCCATGAATTATTTGGTGATTATGTGTTGATTTCTTCACTAATCTAAAAATATGTTAAGAAACTTGAAGTTTATCACTAGGATATTCATATGAATCTTGAGAAAAGTATGTTTTATCACAAGTATTACATGTAAACATGTATATCTGGGATTTGTATACTTGATATAGCAAAAATAAGTATTGTGTTCAAAGATCTATAAACTAAACTCACAAAACAGCCCTTGACAGAAAGCATTTGGTCCAATCTCGGACTGTTTTGACCCTCCAAATGGAAGTATTTTTCAAAACTGTTTTACATGGATAAAGATCAGATTTATACCTTTAAAATGACTACTCTCACATTTTCATAAGATTTTTCTACAATTTTTGGCGAATTTTACAAAACTGCCTATCATATTTGAAATAATTTCGGACCAACCTGTGAAGATGAGTAATTTCACACTAGTTTGAAGCCATCCAAAATTATGATAAAATTTTTGAACAAAGTAGACAAAATTTCCAAACTTCCAAAATTTACGGATCCAGATTTCGACTTACGATGAATTGTATACAAATTCTCTAAAAACTAGTTCGGAAAAGCCAAAAACCAGAAAAATATGTATTTTCACAAAACCAAGCCAAAAATGATATTTTTGACATAAATGGGTTTAAAATGCTATTTTTATCACAAAGTAGTCATCAACACAAGTTTTTAACAAAATTGGAGATTAAAGTGTTATTCTTACAAAAATTGGGCCTTAATTGTAAATTTTTGGCTTATTGGGCCAAGAACGTCATTTTTACAAAAAGTGGGCTTTAGATATCAATTATGTAAATAATCAAGCTAAAATAAACAAAACAATAACAAACGGGTTAAAAACGATATTCATATCCTTATTGGGCCTAGAAATAATATACATGTTTAGTGGGCCTTAGTGTCCTTTTACCTGTATATTGGGCTCGGGATAGGTATTCATATCCTTATCGGGCCTGGAAATAATATACATGTTTAGTAGGCCTTAGTGTCCTTTTACATGTATATTGGGCCTAGGATAGACATTCACATTCCTTTTAAGCCTGGAAATAATAGACACGTATAGCGGGCTTTAGTGGTTCACTTACATGTTTATTGGGCCTGGGAATGGGTTTTATATGCGTTCTTCTTTTTATGCTATTTTAATGAATACTTGAACAAAAACCAATGATAAACCAACAAATGGATTTAATTTGATCATTTTCTAGGTTATTGGGCCTTAGTGACCCATTTTATGTGTGAGAGGTCTTATATACAATTTATATGTTTATTCGGCCTCATTGACCCATTAACATGTGCGACGGACCTTGGATATTATTTGTGTGCCATTTGGGCCTGTAAATGCTTCACATGTGAAATGGGCCTTAGTTGTCCTTTCATATATATTTCGGGCCCATGTTATATAATCTCATTCCCTTTAGGTCTTGAAATGATTTACATGTTTAGCGATGCCTTAGTGGTTCACTTACATGGATCATTGGTCCTGGAATGAGTTTATACTTTTTCTCTTCGCGTAAATTCGATTAAGGATCTAGCGAGTTTTTGTCGGTTGGCACCTATTAAGTGTACGATCGTAGCTTGTAGTTATAACCAGAGTCTCTTGGAGGGAGAATGGGGATTTGTGTATAGATCTATACGGGGATGACACCCCACACCTCATTTGTTCGCTACAGTTAGACTAACTCAGTCTAGGGTGACGAAAACCTAATAGTCAAAGTCAAAACCGGCGTCCAACGATGCCAAGACAGGTGAAATTGTCATTATTTAGTATGGTTATGACGGCTCGCTTAGGGGAATTAACGTTATGAAGTTTACGGAAGACTTTTTTTTTATTTAGGCAACATCGGGTTGTCTGGGAACATTCTCGTTACATGCTCTTACATTCTCTCTACATTCTATTTACCTTTTTAGTCAAATAACAATAACATACATGCATTAATACAAGATCTAACACAAACACACTAAACAGTTTTTAGAAAATATCAGATTTTCTGGTGGTTTTTTAAAGTTATACAAATCATTTTCACAAACATGCTTATGAACTCACCAACATTTTTATGTTGACCGTTTTTCAAAATAACTTGTATTCTCAGGAAATCGTTGAAACAGGATAAACAAAACAAACTAATGGATATTGTGTTATTTTGTTTCATCATACTCTTACTATTTTGGCATGTAATATTCAAATACAATACACGATGTAAAGAATGAATGTTGTAATATTACATGTGTGATGATGACGATGTTATGTTTCAATTATATTCACTGTAATGATATTTCAAGATGAAGTCACGCACAAGCCCCCGGACGTTTCCGCCGTCTGGTTCGGGGGTGTGACAGATTGGTATCAGAGCATTGTTTATAGTGAACTAGCATATCTAATCATACATGATATGCAACTATAAATACAATGGGACTAAACAACTCTGAACATAATAATTTAAAATACATACCTTTGTGTGCATTTTAGAATAATAACACAACAAGAATTGTAAAAGTCTTTGGAGGATTTGAACATCGGTATTAAACTCGGGTAGTTATGTAGTCGTATTGGGGGTGAATGTAACCTGATCAACTACATTCATTTAAAATACGACCAACATGTGTTCGGGAGTAATTGTGATGGACAATGAATCAAAAACTTACCATTTAATTATCCAAAGAGTTTATAGAACAAAACCTAAACAAAATTAAAATTACTATAGGAGTAATTGGTATGCTATTTGTTTCTAGTATTTATACCCCTTTGTGCAATACACTATAGACGAGTATCATTAGCCAAGAAACCCCTATCTCCCTAGTCAGGGAATAGCAGGGTGGCTCGACTCAGAGGAGGAACCACAGGAGGAACACGAAGTAAAACTTGCAGGTGAACCCGCCGAGTCAATAGTGGACCTCGAAAGGGAAGAGCCAGAGGGCAATGGTGATGATGACTCGGATACAAAATCCGATGACATCAATCCTCCCTGTAAAGCCAAAGTACCGACATATCGTGTGGGCTCCATTGGCCCCATGCCCCCTTAGGCACACAATATTTGGAGATAAAGTCACCAGTAGGGGATACAACCACACTAGGGTAGGAACCAAGGTCTCTCCGATCATTAGCCATAGAGGACTAGCTGACCGGGCCCTCCCAGTCATGGTCCGACGCACCTGAGGTATTGATATCCGAGCTCAGAACACCCCAAATCGAACGGAACAAATGCGGTTTGCTATTAAGAGAGACAAGAGACAAACACAGGAAGTGAATGGAGACTCCCGAGAGAGACAGTTAGTTTGAGAGGTACGACTACGAGATACCGAGCAACAAAAGCTCGTCTCCGAGGTGCATCCACTTCATCAGCACCACCACCAGAAACTTTCCGCCACAATTAGGATCAACCTTTTCTTTTTCCCCCTACTATCCGACATGACTCTCTTTCGTGTACTAAGATGGTACTTACCACTGGAACAATTATGTGCCATCTTTATTTCACATTGCTACATAGACTCAATTATATGCACAAGCGAACCCTCAAAACCGCTAGATACTTAAGGGTCTCGAAACCAAAACAACCTATATACTCTAAGGATAGACGTGACGATCGTGACAAATCTGTGATTATCTACTACCGCAAATACATCATAGGGATGTAGATGGAAGCAGTGAGAATTATACAACAAGATGCAAAATTTCTAGAGTACAACCAGGAATGACGATCATTACTTACGATCTGGATTATTAACGTGCAGCAGGAAAATGCCATCCCGCAAGAATAACAAGCGCACCCGTGAGACACCGCTCCTGCAGATGGACTCTGCTACATTCCAAGCTGCTGTAACGGCGGCAGTAACCGCTGCGATGGTGCAAATCAATGCCAACAACCCCAATGGAGGCGGGAATAACATTGACAACTCTATCCAAAGGAACGAACATGGAAACCAACAAGTGACAACCTATCAAGGAACTCCAAACCCCAAGCTTAAGAGCAGGAAGCTGAGGTCTGGAAGTAAGAGAAAGGGACAACCCACTCAAGGGTTCTCAAGGAAGCAACATGTTGTTGTTGTTCATGCGACCATGACCCCTATTACACTAACAACCAGGAGACCATATGCTGGAAGCCTTCCAAAATGCAACCAGTGCAAATTCCATCACAATGGAGCCTGCCGGGATATGCATTGTAACAAATGCAACCGAAAGAATCACACCGCCAAATTCTGTAGAACTTATCCATGCCAGAATCGTCAGCCAAATGAAAACGACAATAATCGCAACAACCTTAACAGCAACACCAATAATGAGACCAGTTACACCTGTTATGGGTATGGAGGAACCGGTCACTTCAAGCGCAATTGCCCCAAGGATAACAATCAAGGAGCAGAAGGATCAGAAATGGTCCTGGCCTGGGGTCAAGGCGAAGCAGTCCAAGACCCGATGGTTGTTACTGGTACGTTCCCACTTAACAACTCTTTTGCTTACCTCTTATTCAATAGTGAAGCTGAGCGAAGCTTCGTTAGTAACAAATTCAAACGCTTACTGAAACAACAACCCCATAAGCTAAACGAAGCCTTCACGGTGGAGATGGCTAAGGGGAAAAACCGAATCAACCTACGATATTTATATAGGGTACACCTTAATACTAAACAACCATTCATTTCAAATAGATTTAATGTCAGTAAATATTAGGAGTTTTGATGTGATAATTGGCATGGTTGGGTTAAGCCCCCATCGTGCTGATATTATGTGTCGCGAGAAGGCCTTTTGCCTTCACCTTCCCAATCACAAAACTCTAATAATCCATGGTGATAAACCTGGCGCCAATCCTCTTCCTCTCTCGTGCATCAAGGCACAAAAGTGCCTGCACCAGAAAAACTACGTTTTCCTCACTCTTGTTGTGGACAAGACCAAGGAAGAAGTAAGTATACAAGGTATTCTAGTAGCATGTGATTTTCCAGATGTGTTTCCCGAAGAACTTTCGGGAATATCCCAGAGAGACAGGTCGAATTTCGAATCGACCTCATACCGGGAACCACATCAATTGCCAATTCACCCTATAGGTTGACTCTCTCCGAAAATTCAAAAGTTATCCAGACAATCAAGAAAATTTCTGAGCAAAGGATTCATCGGACCAAGCTTCTCACCCTGGAGAGCTCCGGTCTTGTTCTTCAAAAAGACGGATCCTTCTGAAGGTACATCGATTTTAGGAAATTGAATAAGCTCCCTATCAAAAATCGATACCCACTCCCTCGGACTGAAGATCTATTTGGCCAGCTCCAAGGAGCTAGTTACTTCTCTAAAATAGATCTAAGAATCGGTTATCATCAACTTCGAGTCCGAGAAGACGACATTTCAAAAACTGCCTTCCGAACTCGTCATGACCATTTCAAATTCATTGTGATACCCTTCGGTCTAACGAATGCTCCCACGACCATTTCAACTCGTCTGCCCACGAAGCGAGAACAAAACACTGTCAGCATCTACGACCAGCCCTGAAAGCATCAAAGCCGGAGAATATCACGAAGGAAACACGGCGTGGAATAGGTAAAACTCTCGAAGTCAAAAGACGAAGCTTATTGTTATAAGAGTTGAATTGGGCGTTATCTGGGTGATCGTCCATAGGTTAACGCAATCCGCCCATTTCCTGCTAATACAGAAATCAAACAAGACGGAAAGATTAGCTTGGAACTATATCAAGGAGATCGTGAGACTCCATGAAATATCGGTATCCACTATCTCGGATCGAGGTAACGTGATTACTTCAAGACTTTGACAGTCATTTCAGAAGGCTATGGGAACATAGCTAAGTATGAGCGTTGCTTACCACCCTCAAACCAATAGCCAAAGCAAACGAACCATTCAACCACTCAAATTCATGCTACAAGTCTAGGTGTTTGAATTCAACAAGTCATGGGATACCCGGTTGCCCTTGATTGAATTCTCATACAATAACAACTATCGCACGAGCATCAAGATCGATCCTTTTGAAACTCTTTATAGTCATAAATGCAGATCACTCGCCAGTACTCTCATGAGACCAGAAACCATTTGCGAAACAACAGAGAAGAGAATCCAAATCAAAGCTTGACTTCAAGCATCGTGAGACCGACAGAAGAGCTATTCTGACAAGCGGCGTAAGCCATTAGGATGTGAAGTTGAGGATCGCGTGTTATTAAAAGAATCTCCTTGGAAAGGAATGATTCGCTTTAGGAAACGAGAAAACTAAACCCACGATACATCGGGCTGTTCGAGATTCTTGCTCGGATTGTTCCAAAGACTTATAGGTTGCAGCTGCCTGTAGAGCTCAGCAACGTACACCCTATGTTCAGCGTATCGAATCTGAAAAAGTGTCTATCAGGCAAAACTCTTATCATTCCTTTATAAGGGATCGAAATAAACAAGAATCTCCTGTTCTTAGAAGAACTAGTCGAGGCATTGGATAGGGAAGTAAAGCATACAAAACAAAGCCTCATTCTGATTCTGAAGGTTTAATGGAACACGAAACGTAGATCGGAATTCACAAGTGAACGCGAAGGCTAGATTAAGCAGAAGTACCCTCACCTATTCTCTCATTAATGAACCTACCTTTCGAAAGAATTTCGGGACGAAATTCCCTCTAATGGGGGGATGATGTCACAACTAGCATTTTGCTAGGAAATTCTACTCTCATGCAATCATTCACCTAGTGTGATAACTTGTACTCTAAGTGAATACTATAATCCATTCTCATTCCAAATACATCTCATATGTTCAAATAAGGGTTGGAAACCCTAGAAATCCCGGCTCAAATTCATTATGGACTAGGATTCTTTTATTGGGCCTAAGGGACCAATAAGTCATCAACTCATCAATCTATAACATTTTGGGCCATTTGGGCCTAGAATGATTCATTCTACCTCTAATGGACCATGATGGGCCATAAATGAATTAACTAACCCTAATGGGCCATAAACCCATTTATCCATACCATATTGGACCGTGAACCATCCTAAGGGCCCAATGGGCCGAAATTTTTATGTTTAGGTTCCAAAAATCCTAACTAAATGTTAATGGGCTCAAACCATTCCATTCCCACCCATTGGCCCAAAAATCTCGGCCCAACATCAAAAAAAAAAAGAAGGAAATGTAATAAGAGTTGACTTAGGAGGTGCCACCTCCATAATGTTCAACATATATCCATGCAAGGACCCCCATACTTCCAAGCATGTCACCTCACCAACTCTCTCTCCCATCTCCTCTTGATATCTCGGCCAAGAACCAAAAATACCCTCACATACGCTCTTTCAAACACTTCCTCAATCACTCTCAAGCATCATTCTCCTCATTCCTTCAAGATCTCGAAACTTTGCTAGAGATTTAAGGATCTTCATCAAGTCATTCCAATTTTTGGTAAGTTAATGTCAAACACAAGTATCTTCTTTCATCTTAACATGAAAAACTCCTTCATACATGGTTTTATTCCATGATCATACCTTAGAAGCTTCATAAACTCGAGATCCACAACAAAGGTGTGCTAAGACCAAAGATCTCTTCCACTTCTTCTTCAAAAACCGAAACAACAAATCAAGGTGAGTTCATACCCCCTTGTTTTTATGTTTTTATATGATTTTTGGGGGAGAATACAAGTTGTTTTGTGTAGATCTATGTGTATATGCATGACTATGTGTGTTTTCCATGAATTATTTGGTGATTATGTGTTGATTTCTTCACTAATCTAAAAATATGTTAAGAAACTTGAAGTTTATCACTAGGATCTTCATATGAATCTTGAGAAAAGTATGTTTTATCACAAGTATTACATGTAAACATGTATATCTGGGATTTGTATACTTGATATAGCAAAAATAAGTATTGTGTTCAAAGATCTATAAACTAAACTCACAAAACAGCCCTTGACAGAAAGCATTTGGTCCAATCTCGGACTGTTTTGACCCTCCAAATGGAAGTATTTTTCAAAACTGTTTTACATGGATAAAGATCAGATTTATACCTTTAAAATGACTACTCTCACGTTTTCATAAGATTTTTCTACAATTTTTGGCGAATTTTACAAAACTGCCTATCATATTTGAAATAATTTCGGACCAACCTGTGAAGATGAGTAATTTCACACTAGTTTGAAGCCATCCAAAATTATGATAAAATTTTTGAACAAAGTAGACAAAATTTCCAAACTTCCAAAATTTACGGATCCAGATTTCGACTTACGATGAATTATATACAAATTCTCTAAAAACTAGTTCGGAAAAGCCAAAAACCAGAAAAATATGTATTTTCACAAAACCAAGCCAAAAATGATATTTTTGACAAAAATGGGTTTAAAATGCTATTTTTATCACAAAGTAGTCATCAACACAAGTTTTTAACAAAATTGGAGATTAAAGTGTTATTCTTACAAAAATTGGGCCTTAATTGTAAATTTTTGGCTTATTGGGCCAAGAACGTCATTTTTACAAAAAGTGGGCTTTAGATATCAATTATGTAAATAATCAAGCTAAAATAAACAAAACAATAACAAACGGGTTAAAAACGGTATTCATATCCTTATTGGGCCTAGAAATAATATACATGTTTAGTGGGCCTTAGTGTCCTTTTACCTGTATATTGGGCTCGGGATAGGTATTCATATCCTTATCGGGCCTGGAAATAATATACATGTTTAGTAGGCCTTAGTGTCCTTTTACATGTATATTGGGCCTAGGATAGACATTCACATTCCTTTTAAGCCTGGAAATAATAGACACGTATAGCGGGCTTTAGTGGTTCACTTACATGTTTATTGGGCCTCGGAATGGGTTTTATATGCGTTCTTCTTTTTATGCTATTTTAATGAATACTTGAACAAAAACCAATGATAAACCAACAAATGGATTTAATTTGATCATTTTCTAGGTTATTGGGCCTTAGTGACCCATTTTATGTGTGAGAGGTCTTATATACAATTTATATGTTTATTCGGCCTCATTGACCCATTAACATGTGCGACGGACCTTGGATATTATTTGTGTGCCATTTGGGCCTGTAAATGCTTCACATGTGAAATGGGCCTTAGTTGTCCTTTCATATATATTTCGGGCCCATGTTATATAATCTCATTCCCTTTAGGTCTTGAAATGATTTACATGTTTAGCGATGCCTTAGTGGTTCACTTACATGGATCATTGGTCCTGGAATGAGTTTATACTTTTTCTCTTCGCGTAAATTCGATTAAGGATCTAGCGAGTTTTTGTCGGTTGGCACCTATTAAGTGTACGATCGTAGCCTGTAGTTATAACCAGAGTCTCTTGGAGGGAGAATGAGGATTTGTGTATAGATCTATACGGGGATGACACCCCACACCTCATTTGTTCGCTACAGTTAGACTAACTCAGTCTAGGGTGACGAAAACCTAATAGTCAAAGTCAAAACCGGCGTCCAACGATGCCAAGACAGGTGAAATTGTCATTATTTAGTATGGTTATGACGGCTCGCTTAGGGGAATTAACGTTATGAAGTTTACGGAAGACTTTTTTTTTATTTAGGCAACATCGGGTTGTCTGGGAACATTCTCGTTACATGCTCTTACATTCTCTCTACATTCTATTTACCTTTTTAGTCAAATAACAATAACATACATGCATTAATACAAGATCTAACACAAACACACTAAACAGTTTTCAGAAAATATCGGATTTTCTGGTGGTTTTCAAAGTTATACAAATCATTTTCACAAACATGCTTATGAACTCACCAATATTTTTATGTTGACCGTTTTTCAAAATAACTTGTATTCTCAGGAAATCGTTGAAGCCAGATGAACAAAACAAACTAATGGATATTGTGTTATATTTTGTTTCATCATACTCTTACTATTTTGGCATGTAATATTTAAATATAATGCACAATGTAAAGAATGAATGTTGTAATATTACATGTGTGATGATGATGATGTTATGTTTCAATTATATTCACTATAATGATATTTCAAGACGAAGTCACGCACAAGCCCCCGGACGTTTCCGCCGTCTGGTTCAGGGGTGTGACATTTGGAGCATTGGAATCGATTGGAATGAGCTTAATGTGTAATGGTTGAAGAACGCGACGAGTGGGGCATCCAACTCGACGAGTTGAGTCGGGTTTTCCCGTTTTTGGATTCAGAGTAAACTCGACGATTGGTGGAACAACTCGACGAGTTGTTAGGGTTTTCCCCAATCTTCCGGACAGTGCATGGACTCGACGAGTTGGCTAGCAACTGGGCGAGTTGACTGGAATTTTCATGATTTACTGATTTCTGAGGAACTCGACGAGTTCATGAGCTGCACTCCACATGTTGGGTCAACATTGACTGTTGGCTTCCGATTGACTTTAGGGTTTTAGTCAAGCTATGGATTTTAGAGGCCATGGAGAGGCGGAGTCTAGACTAGCAGTTCAAGTGTGGGATATATTGCTTTACTAGGTGAGGTGAATCTTCTCACTATACTTACGTGAGTGGTAATATTGTGTGATCGGAGGGTCTTATTTGAGTTTTGACCGAAGGGTCTTATGTGCTTATACTGAGTTATGTGATATCATAAATTTTGTTTTTGTGATTTATGTAGTATATTATTTATGTGTCATATTGAGTTAGGACTGGAGGGTCCAAACCAAGTTGTGAGACCGGGGGGGGGGGGGGGGGGGGGGGGGGGGGTCTTCACTGAGATATCAGTCTGGGGGGTCCAACCCGAGTTATGAGACCGGAAGGCCTTCACTAAGATACCTGACTGGAGGGTCCGAACCGAGCTGTGAGACCGGAGGGTCTTCACTAAGACACATGACTGGAGGGTCCTTATGGAGATATAGCCATGAGAGGCTAATTATTTGTGCATGGTATTTTAAGGAACTCACTAAGCTTCGTGCTTATAGCGTTGTGTGAAATGTGTTTCAGGTAGGATCACGGGAAGGCGCCGGCATGATTGTACACACAAGCTTGAGATTATGTTTTGAGGATTCTGGGATATTGTCAAACATTATATTATCTTGTGTCTTGAACAACTTATAAAATTGGGTTTGAGAAATGTGAAATGGTGTTTTGTGTGGTTTTAAAAATGAAAAATTTTATTTGAAATTTAGAGTGTTACATCTAAGCTTCATACTTCTCATATACACTGAAAATGTCCTTTTAAGGGTAAAGTTTCTAATTGTACCCGTTAATACCATTCCTTAATGGGTTTAGCTCAAACCCTAACTCTTTAAGACCTAGATCTTGGTTCACAAGCCATCAATACTCCAAGCTAAAGCACACAAACTGAGATCTTGACCCTAGACATTATATGAACATGTAAAGCTTCAACCTTTTCTCTCCATGCATGGCCTTTTGGAGCTTAAAAGGCCAAAATGACATCCTATAGCTTGCATGGGGCTTCAATGGCCATAAAGTTTGCAACTTTATGCCATGAAAGCCCTCCATGGTTCCAGACCTAATGGTATACTCACTTGGGACGTCCATTTCCCAAAATTCATGCTTTTTGGACCAAAACCCCAATAAAATGATAATAAGAAGATCTAAGAAGTTAGTAAGCAAGTTTGAGACTTGTTTACTAAGAAATGATGAGAATGAAATGGAGTCTATGGATCTACTAGCTTCTTCTTGAGTCCCCAAGCTTCTCCTTCCTTCACAAGCTTCAACACACACAAAGCCTCACTCAAAAATGGATCATAAGCTCACAAATGCATTATAGTTTCTGGATTTAGGGTTTGGGACTTGGAGGCTGGAAATGAGGCTAGCATGAGGGGATTATGATGCTTAAATAGGGTGCAAAACCCCGAAATTAGGGTTTCGCCCATGCCAACCTACTCGTCGAGTTGAGGGCTCTCAATTTGTCAAGTAGGTTACTTAAAAACCCGCGTCTCTTCCGATCTTTACTCGACGAGTTTGGGACTCCCAACTCGTCGAGTTGCTCTACAAAAATGAATAAATTATAATTTAAATATGTACCAGGAACCAGACGTTACAATCAGAGGCACAAGATTTCTGGTGCTTGCTTCCAAGAGCTTTTGAAGAAGGTTTTAATTAGTTATTTACAAAAATAACTAAAAATTATGTAAACCCTAACCTTTTTATAATTTTCTAAATTAATAGGGTTTCCATAGGGTTCTTTTTTATGTTCATAGTTTATAGCTTTCAATAGTGAAAACATAGATCCAATTAGGTTGCATGTGAACTTAAGGGTTAAGTTATTTTCCACCACATGATTTTTGTAACCTATAAAACCTATCAGTTGTATCAGAGCCACATGTTTTAAACTGATTTTCATAATAGGTGAATAGATCAAATTAGGGTTTATTGAAATTAAACCTTAAGGGATACAAATTTCGACTTGGGCAAGGGTTCTTGAAACCCTTGCTTCCTCCCTAAGTTTCAAAAATATGGTATGGATAATAGGATTTCGTTATTTGATAATTATTGTTTTAATTGGTTAAAATAGAATAATTAAAACTGGATAATTCTTATATCCCTTAATTTTCGAAAACCTAGTGAGGTAAGGATTAGGATCAAATTCAAATTATTTAATTAATAGTTTAATAGTAAATAATTATTTAATCCTTATATGATTTAAATTAATTTAATTAATAGTTAATTAAAAGATAAAGATTAAATCAAAATTGGTTTATTTTTAAATTAAATTGATTTTTCTATATTAATTTTCGAAAATTTAAATTTAAATCTAGTATTTTAGAAAAGTTCTAAAATACACCTTATATTATATGTAATTAAAAGATTAATATATTATATGTATAAGACAAATCAGTAAAATCGCTAGTACACCTCATTCACGAAGTCATATTATAAGGGGAGTTTAAGGAAGTGGCCTATAAAATGGTCGTAATTAGGTATCCACTCTTACCCACCACTCTCTTATATGGTGGAGGGTTGTTAGCCGAACGAAATTGATAAGACATAATCTCATTAATAAGTACAGTGATATAACGTAACTAAGCCAATTTTTAAAATCTCACTCTTAGTTACTTTAGGAAAAAATGTGAGAAGTATGTTAATCCATAAGATTGCACATTATGTTTTATATGTAATTAGTGTAACATGTGTGGTTAACTGACATACTAATAGTGACTATAAAAAGTAATAATGGACATCTCGAAAATTATCATTGTTAATGGATCGTGTATGGTTAACCAACACATTAATTGGAGATGATAAATGATATCGAGAGTGCCAAACATATTTGTATGGTTATTCACAGCTTGTTTGTGATCCTCAGAATCTCAGTCACAAATAGAAGAGCATAATCCAATATTAAACATGTTATTTATAAGATTCAATGAATCTGAAAAGATCTAGGAATTTCATAGTTCGAAATTAGTGAACTGCTTTTACCTACCTTTCATAAATTTGCAATCAGATTACGACATCCCTCTTCTTAGTTATGAATTGTTATATTGACGAAATATGGTTTCCTATTACTCCATGCATTATGGATGAAATAACAAATTTTGAGAAATGTTTTCAAACATTAGACATTTCTAATGCCTAACCTACTCCATTTAACATGTATTCAAGTTATAGTAGCGATTAAAGATTAAAGGATTCAAGATGTATAATATTTGTCTTATGTATGACACTTAAAACATACTTAACTTTATGTAATTATGAATTTTTGCAACATATTAAAGGGTTTTAAAGCATTGTTCTGTTTCTTTTTGCAACATATACAATTTTTCCCAAAAACCATATATAAGTTAACGACCAATAAACCATAACTTTACACAAAATGAAAACACTAGAATTGACCAACCTTTAAGTTTATTTTTAAAAAATCCAAAATATTCCTCATAGATTTTGTACTACACTCTAGAGCACATAGTTTCGGATAAAGTGGTTATTTTATCAAAAAAAAAATGGTCATTTTTGTGGAAAAGTTTATTTATATATTACTCAATTTCCTTATAAAGAATATATATTTATAAATAACATTACATTTTAAATGCAAAAAATTCATATTTATACTAAAATATATGGTTCTTAAATGTAATATATATATATATATATATATATATATATATATATATATATATATATATATATATATATATATATATATATATATATACCATTTCAAATGGAAAATTGTAAACATTATACAAAATTGGAAAAAATAATGTGCGGTAGGGTGTTTGGGATTACTTTTCAAATGATTTTTTGACTTTTAACTTTTTCAAAAAGTCAAAAAATATCAAAAGTTATTTGGAAAATACAAATTTTTTTTTTCAAAATAACTGTTTGTAAAGAAGAAAAACATGAGTTTTCAAAAGTCAGAAAAGTTTGACTTTTTGTGACTTTTAATCTTTTAAAAGCTAAATTACAATCAAAAGTCAAAAAAATACAACCCAAACACTTTTTAAAAACAACTTTTGGTTTTTACCTCCTTAAAAGCTAAAATAATAATAAAAAAAAAAAAACTTTTACAAAAAAGAACCTTCTGAGCTTAAAAAGTAATCCTAAACACCTTCTGTAACAAAAAAATAAATAAAATTGAATGTTAAAATTGAAAAAAAAAAAAAAAAACCCTTAGTGTTTGTATATAACTTTTTTTCAATTTTGATATGTCATAATGCGACGTCAGCGCTACATAACCAAATAATATCATATCATCATATCACACCACCAAACACTAACATGTCAGCAGGTAACCAGGTTGATCTGTCAAATGATAAACATTGCAAAAAATTAGAAAACTTAATGACAAAATTCGAACAAAAAATAATCGTATTGTTTAAATTAAATTTTTCTGAAAACATATTAACTTTTGTATAATTTACCCTTATCTATAATAATAACTAGATAAAAATACAATTAATCATTTAAATTATCATGTAGTATAATGAATGAACTCTTGATTCAAAAGTAGCTTTGAATATATTTGAAATCTTGATTCAATACTAGCTAGAATATATCTTGCATGTCCATATTGGATAATAATTTTTAAATGGATAATTAATAGTATTAAGTTAAAACCATAAGAATATATAAATATTAGATAACATTTTCGAACCCAGTCGTCACCACACCGCAAATGCTACTTAACTGCACCACCACATAAATGATCTGGCCGCATCGTGGTACCTTAACTTCCACAATACGACACCCCTAGACTATTGAGGGTTACCCACTTTATTTCATTTCTAACCAACACTAACTTTATATCATATTCTCTATCGACAAACGTATATAATAATAATCATACAATGACAAATGACAAATAATTTACAATCCCTTCCACATTGAAAGGGCACATGTCTTTTATAATGTGTTCAAAACGTCATTGCTTTCGTCATTCCTCCCGCCACCGAAAGGACATATATTTCTGAATGATGTGTGCTTTAGTCATTGCTGACGTTAGTCTTCCATGAACTGTGTTTTCTCCATGTTTGAGTAATAATGTTTTTAGTTGTTGTGCTATGATGGCTTCCATTCTCTTGTTAATGTGTCTACTGTATGATTGTTGGCGCTTTTGATATACTTGAGGTATGGATGAAATTGATGTAATTGTGATTGCCAACGAATCAATCGTCCTCGACAATAATCTTCTTGTAATTTATATCGCCAAAAGCCAAGTAGATATTTAGAATCTGTGCGTAATTCAAATCTAGTTTGAAGTAGCTTGACTTTCCATTTTTTCAATGTTCTGAGATATGCTAGTGTTTCTCGTTCATGTGTGCTATAATTTTGCTCCATTTGGGAAAATGTTCCTGATATATACTTGCATGGTTTTTGCTCATATTTATCTATTTTTAATATTTCGGATGATACATCCGTATCAGTGTATGCTTTTGGTGATATTTTCATATCACTGTATACTTTATCATTGTTTACTTTGGATGGTATTTTCATACCAATGTATGCTTTATCATTGTATAATTTTGATGAGTTAGATATGAGGTTTCCCTCACTGTCTAATCCCAATAATACTTTTCCACGTATAATTGCTTTTAGGCATCCTGCCCAAGTGTCTTGTGATGCATTTGTCTCCACAATTAGAAAATCGTCGACTTTTTCATTATATAAAGTGGGGAGAACTTGAATTTTTTGTTTTATACTTTGTACCAAAATAGTATTTGTATTGGTCCAAGACCAAAGTATTTTTTCTGATATTTTCTTTTGTAAAACTTTTCTTTCTTTTGCTAAGTTTTTCAAAAATCCTTGCTCTTCAATATAATTTAAACAACCAAGAAATCGTTGTATTTGTTTTCTATTTTCAAGTTTATCAGGAAACATATTTAATTTTTCCCGTATGTTGTCTGTTAAATATAGTTGACCATTTTCTCTAATTTTTAAACCAAGATATTCAACAGCTGACTTTTAAACCAAGATAACTGCATCGATATGTGTTTGTTCATTTCCTTTTGTAAAAACAATTATATCATCAGTGTAAGCAAGACAAATATGATCTAAACCATTTAAGGTTTCATCCATGAATCGTTGATATATTGATGGTGTCTGCTTTAAACCAAATGGAAGGACATTCCATTCATAATGCTTCTGAGGAGGACATGAAAAAGCAGTTAGTGGTTTCGTATTTTCATGTAAGCGTAATTGCCAATATCCGAATTTTGCATCAAACGTACTAAAATGTGTAGTTCCTTTAATTTTTTCTAAAATATATTCTTTTCGTGGTAATTTATATGAATCTCCAATAGTAACATCATTCATCTTTTTGTAATCAATTGCCATTCTTCTCTTACCTCGTTTTATTTCGTTATTATTTTCTACATAAAATTAAGGTGCAGAATAAGGACTCGTACTAGGTTGAATAAATCATTTTTCTAATAGTTCAATGCATTCCTGTTTAAATTCTGAAACGTCTTTTATACTATATGGAATTTTGTTTGGGACATTAACTTCGTCATCAGGATTTTTTAATAATATTATTATTTCTTGATTATTTCTATTTTTTAAATGATCGAGCGGGTTTTCACTACATACTTCTTCAAGTTATTTTTCAGCAATTTCTCTAGCAAACGTTAGTAATATGCGTAGTTGAAAACTGACTTCTTGTTTGATTATTTTAATAAGATCAAAATGTTTGATAATTGAAGTTTTTATAATACCTTTTATTGGGTGATTGAGACTTATATGGTCATTTGTTTGTGTAAATGGTTGATATAATTTAAGAAAATTATTTCCTATTACTAAATCTATTCCTGAATCATGTTGATATAGAGTTGGAGTTTTAAATGGTGCTTTTTCAATTAATATATCTATGTCTCTTCCTACAAACCAAATTTTGTGAATTGATTTATCAGCAATTGTAATTTTTAGTGGTTTTTCTAATTTTTCCCAATTTTTTAATATCTTTCTTCTTCCGAAACATAAAATAGCTTATGTATCTATATATGAGACTAGCTCTTTTTCTTGTATTTTAGTTGTAATAAAGGTACTGTTTGGATTAATATTTGTTTTTCTTTTACTCATTAAAGTTAGTTTAGAAATTTCTATATCTGTGTTTTTATCTTTTCTTGCAAAGTTTCCATATTAGCAAGTTGTGTTTGTTAAAATGGTTGAAACATTGCGTATTGTTTTTAAATTATGATTTTGTGATTTTTTGTATTTCTTAATTCCTTTTTGTAATCAAGATATCTTTTTTAATTGATTATTATATTCTTCTTTTTCTGATTGTAATCTTAAAAAATAGTTTTCCTCATATGATAAAGTATTTTCTAAATGTTGAATAGTATTAGAGATATTAAAATTTATTTTCCAATGGTTTTTTAATATATTAGTCCAAAGCATGTTATCTTTTGAAGAATTAATTTGTATTTTTGAATTCATTTTAACAAATTATTAAAGCGTCTGAAAGAAAATTAATTGAATTGTTAATGTTTTTTATTACTATTTTAAAATGATTAATTTGAGTTCTTAATCTTCCAATTTTAATTAATTGATATGCAGTATAATTCTTGCTTTTAGAAATTAGTTCTTGTACTTCAGATTCTTTTTCTTTTAAATGTTTTGTGGAATTTTCTAAATCTTTCCATAATTTTTTAAGTAAATTAACTTTATATTTATTATCGAAATTACAATTTACTTGAGTTTTATTGCTCATAATTTTATTTATTTTTACCATGTGAAAGGCCGTTTAATAGTAAGTGGTTTTTCTTTAATTGGTGGTTTTTCATTAAGTGGATCTTCTTTAATAGTTTTTATTTTTAAATATTTTTCAAGTAATTTTTTCTGTTGAGTTAGATTTTGTAATAATTCAGGAGTTTGTTTTAATACAAGTAAGCTTTCTATTTCTATAATATTATTTAATTTTTGACTAATTATATTTAATTTATCTCCTGTTGGTTTATCTCCTTCAGAATTAAGCCCAATCTTATATAATGTTCCTTGTGGTAAATTTTGTGGTCATTTCTTTATCTGGTATGCATGGTTTTATATTTTGATATGGAACTTCAAGTGTTTTAAAATATTTTATGGAAATACTAGATGATTTTGTCATATTTTTAAACTTAATGATCTAATCATTTTTTTAATATCTTCTGATTTTTCATCGTTATTTTCATTAGATGTTGTAGGTTGACATTCCGAAATGGAAGATCTACCTATAATAGTTGAAATTGGAGGTTCTATAATTGGGTTTCTTTTTATTAACGAAGTTGTTATTATGGATTGAAAATTAGTTTCATTAAAAATTCTATTATTATTCATATTTGGTGATTCAAGGGATAATAAAGAGGTAAATAATTTATCGATATAAATTCTATCTTTCGTTTTAAACGTAATACTATGATGGCAGTTTGTTAATGCATAATTTATTTGATATGTAATAGTAAATGGATGATTACCTTTTAACATAAAATTTTGTCTTAATAATTTATATCGTACGGTAATACTATTACTTAGATTTTTATCTTTAAGACTTAATCTTAGTTAAATATAAATATTAAATTTTATTTTTCCTTCAATTAAATTACCATTTCCTTTTGCAATGATACTTTCTTGATTATTAATTATACAATCATCTCTAATTTCTAATTCTAATGGTGTAACTAAGTCACTAAAAATACTTTTTAAAATTACTTGAATAGTTGATATATGAATATAAGCAATTTTAATTCTATCTATTTCTTTAATACTAGATAATCTATTTCTAATTTGTTGTTTATTTATTATAGGTATAATGATATTTCCTTGAGTTGATTCTATGGATATTGGTTCTTCTCCTATAATTTTTCCAAATATATAATATTTTTTCTAGAAAAGAAGTTTTTCAGTGTGTTATTTCTAAAATTATGTTTTCGGATAGTGTAAAATTTGATTTTTCTTATAGCATTTTTATTGATATTATTTTTATTAATTAAGGCGTCAAAAATATATCCAGATTCATTTTCTTCATTGTTAATAATTATTGGTGAATTTTCTATTTCTTGAGACATATTTTATAGCTTTAAAAATAATAATGAAGTTTATTATATCTACTATTTTTTATGACAAGTAATATGCATGAATGTAATAACATTTTTAATGATGCATGATGAATATTTTTCTTATGAACGAACGTATGAATAATCATATTTATAATAAAAATGATAAGAACGAAACTTAGCTCTGATACCAAAATTAAGGACATGACGGAATTAATAGAAAGTTATGATATGATTATACATGAATGATGCGCCGGGATGAATTGTTTAAATTATACAAATGATTATATGGATAATCTTGGGTATGTTTGGATAGGGCTTTGCTATTCAGAAATTGAACAACTATTTCAACAGATAAAGAACTTTGAGATCAACTCAAGTCTTAAACACTCAAACTTCACTTGTTTATTTCATACGAGCAAAGGCCCTATTTATAGGCTCAAGAGAGCCGGTTACATAATTGAGTTGTAATCGTTTGATTGCGATATGACATATATATTTTCATTATAGCCCCCTAGACTATTGTGGGTTACCTACTTTATTTCATTTCTAACCGACACTAACTTTATATCATATTCTCTATCAACAAACATATATAATAATAATCATACAACGACAAATGACAAATAATTTACAATCTCTTCATTCTTATAATCCTTAACTCTTTAAGTTGATCATTCCAGAAAAAAGGATGTTATTTATGTCCTCCCAAAATGTGAACATTGTAGATCAGAATAATTCTAGTCTTTTTCCTGTTAAACGACTTGTAGTATCTCTAACATTCCTAACATTGGACTTTGAATTCAAATAGCATTTATATGATTGCAAGACATGCTACGTTAATAGGGGAAATGTCACAAAAAAATGAAACATTAAACTTATACGGAATACTAAATAAAATATTGAAAAAAAAAAAAAAAAAAAAAAAAAAAAAAAAAAAAAAAAAAACCTTAGATTTCCACATGTCATAACCTGCACTGCATATCAATATGCTAAAATCCATTTGGCCTACCAAAATCTGATACACAAAACAACGACCTAATTTTCGGGTACAATCATAAAATACATAGATGATGATAAATAACTCACTGCTTAGATAGATCATCGTTGTTTCCGACTATCTTTTCCAAATAGAATTTGTAAGGTATTTGCGAAAATCTTACGTCAAAATGTTAAAAGAATAAAGAAAATATGTTTATATAAGTTTAAATCTGAACTAAGTTGTAGGCCCATAGATTTTCGTAGACCACATAAAAAATCACAACCAGTATTTATCAAAGTAAAAGTCGTTATAAAATAAATAAATAAATAGAGGCATAGGAAACATATGATTATTTTTAGTATTTGATAATTTTTGATTATTTTTTGAAAAATGTTTAATGAGGTCAATTAAATTTGTCATTTTCTCGAAAATAAATACATAGTAATTTTGGTCATTTACCCTAAATTTATTATCCTTATATTAACGTTTAAAAGAAAATATATATTTTTTTTAGATATTTGGTACCAATTCCTATTAACACTTTGAAAATTCATGTTGTCATATTTCTTTCACTTATACATCCTTCAACCAAAGATACAAAGTTTAGCAAATCTTATACTTATAAATCCTTCAATCATTAAACATTGATTTACAGAAACACAAGGATGCACATTTTCTGATTTTCTTCACAAACCACACACATAACTCCATTAAACGTTTCTTGATCGAAGTCTCAGTAAGAAAGATGAACAGTCAACCTCATCAACGACTCCACGCCATCTGCAACAATCTGACCAGCTGGTATGAGCGATCGAACCTCAGCAAACCCACAAGCATGCAAGAACTTCCCTGTGCCACCGGTCACCGACAACCGAGACATCGCACTTCCGATATGGTAAACTCCAAAGAAATTGATACTATCTCCATACTCACCTCCTTCCATCATCGCCGTGAATGTCATCATCTGTCTACTTCCATCCGCCGAGCTTGCAACGTAAACTCCTTGTGCTTTCCCTAACGACTGCGATCCCAATTTTGGGTCGATGGTCAGAACATCGTCGATCACTGTTATGGTCCCGAACCCTAGCCCTAGCCCATCTGGTCCCAATTGGGCAGCGATCTGGTTTTGAACATTGTTTTGGTTCAGGTTTCCGGCGAATTGGGTGCCAACCAAGCCAGTTCCGAGTGGGATCCCGTTGCCGTTCACGGTGGGAATGGCACCATTGGCGTTAGGAATCGCTACTCCGCCTTGTGGTGCCCGGAAACCTATGCGTCTAGCGAAGGGGACTTGACCACTGTATATGTTACCTAGTAGACCTGTTACTGGTCTTGCTGTGGGGTTGCTGCCACCAAGAATATCATGCATGTAGAGCTCGAAAACATGTTCTCCTCCTCCACCTCCTCCTCCTGCTGCTGCTGCCGCCGGTGCTGGATCCACTGCTGACACGCTCAAGATTCCTATGATCATGAAGACCAAAGATAAAGATTGCTTCGACATCTTGAAGGTTGTATGTGAGTGAATGAAAGATAGATGGAAGCTTGTTGTTTTGGATGGTTATGGAGGTATGGAGGTGGTGCTTAAATACCAAATAATACTACAGACAGAAGTATAAAGAAGAAGAAGATGGAGTTGGTTTAACTTAAAGTTGTCATTTTTTACATATATTCAACCTGCAAATCCATCTAAACCATACATTCTTTATGTTGTAGTGGTTCTAACAAAACCATACATACAAATAACATAAAAAAAATCGATATTATTCTTGTACCTAATAAAATAAACAAATTAAATTTATATATCCGGTGAAACCCCGCTTATTGCATGTATAGGTTCTTCATGATTAACAAACTCATGTTGAATTCTGTAGCTGTTCTTGTTGCGTAGGTTCTTCATGATTCATGATCTTGGGTTGTCTCACAATTGGAGAAATCAATTTCCATACTGCATGCAATGGTCAAACATGTGTATATGAAGATCAACGTCAAATTAGTATAAAGACTATATATAGAAATTACGAGGTTAATATATACTTACAGTATATTGTGGCTGCAAACCATTCATTAATGATTTTCACCCATGTACTTGTCCACCCGACATCAATGCTCCATCTGTTTTGTTTTTTATTTTCACAAAATTAATTACACAACATGGGTTTTTATCGTATCTTTAAATTTACAACTGATTTCATTACAGAAATAAAAATGGCATTGGGATCTTACTTTCTGGTTGAGCTATCAAGATTCCAGCTGATGAACAACATAGCAAAATACATAGCACCCAAAGAGAATATCAGGTGAAAGAAGCCATATTTATACGGGATATCATCCTCCATCTGATCTTCTTGTTTCTTTAGCTGAACAAAACAGAAAGTTTAATGCAATATATGTGTATATATATATAAAAGATCTAGTGTTATCTATATATTATCTATACATCACAAATCGAATATTTTGAGATTAATTGTACATAAAATGGAGGAACCTGAAATGTTTGTGAATCCATCCCGGTGGAAAATGTTGCAATGACAATAGCGGAAACCCCGATCAGGAAACCCTAGAAATACAAAAAGGATAAAAATGTAAATTCCTGTGATCATAGAATATGTTTAAGGTAAAAAATGAAGGGTGTACGTGAGGTTATTTACTAGCACAGTTATCCAGTCAACATGCTTGTTTTCGTGCTTTTGAGGGCTGCATATTTCGTTTGCTGGCTCACTGGAAAACCATGAGAGCTATCAATCAACAAAAGATTTAAGCAATCAAAGTAATCTGTAATTAATGTAACACTAAGTCGATCGATAATTACAAACCTTCTTAAAGCAGACCAACAAAGAAAAACGATATAAAATGCCATGATCCCAGATGATAAAAGACCTTTATTCACCTGTTTTAAGTGTAGAGATAATTAGATTAATTCAAGGATATATATATAAAAATGTAGAATTGAATCGAGGACATGATATATATACCTTTGAGTGCAAGGATATAATCATCATGACAAGAAGCAAAACTGTTGTCCAGGTAATGAAGAATATGTTGAGAGTGCATGAAGGTTTTGATGCATACAATGCATACATTACAATGATCCCACATAAAGAAGCCATATAGAACAATGTTGACATGAATAATCCACAACACGAGCTGCAAAACATAAAAGACAATCGACTTTTGTTACGTTTGATAAAGAGGATGATAATTAATTATGGATTAAAATATATATCAAACCTTTGCTTCTTTCTTTCATCGGGCATCCAGTAAGCATTCCACCATGCTATGAACTCGATTACACTTACAAGCTGAAGGAGGAGAAAGATCCTGGATCATAGATTTAATTTAGTAATTAAGAACATGTTTTAATGAAAAAGATTAAAACCCTTTAAAAATAATGTTTTATAAAAAATTACCCTGCACCAACTCGAGCAAGTTCACCTGAAAAAACTTGAGATTTTAGTCATTTTAACAACAAATTTGCATTTATGGGTTCTTGTAATTTGATTGACTTACCATATAATTGAACAAAATCCGAGGGTATGAAGAACGAAAACACTAAAATGATCACCAATATACCAAATTTCACAGTCCACCATCCAGAATGCCATGTATTACGAATATTGAATAATTTCGTGGTTCCACATGTGGTCAAAAACAACATAAAGAAATATATCTAGAATTAAAACACATTAAGGGTAAATCAAGATTTGTGAAAGATACATTTTTTTTAATAATTTCATCTGACTAAACAAAAGATACGAAGCATCCCAAGCTAACACGAAGAACTCCCATTGTTTGGAAACAGTCATGGCCTTTAAGAACTGTAAAACAGTAAAAGAAACTTATTAAAACTATTTTACCCAAATGGAATTGTTATATATTGGTGATTAAATAAGTTTTTAAGAACTTACTGTGGAAGTGAAGGGAAACCCTTTGGCCATAGTCACGTAGAAACCAAGCTACAAGATTTACTAATGAGAAGATAATGCCATAAGTATAGCGTGCTCTTAGTGATTTCTTCTTTCTTATTAAACACTCTATGCTCATTTGTTGCATAATTTCCCATTGAACAATCTCATCGTTTGTTAGTTTGATGTCTACAAACACTTCATCTTCAATCATTTCATCAGGCTCAACCATCCTGAAACTAGTTTACTAGCCAAAAATGAATCAAAAATTCAAGTATAGTTAAAGAAGTTAAGAACAAGATTAAGGAATGAATAGAAGGTTAACAAACCTTCGATATTTCTGGATTTGTTGCCAGTTGGTTCCTTATGAAACTCAGTGAAAGGGTCTGAAAGCTTAGGGGAGTGATGAGTATGAGGCTTCTTGGATTCAATTAAGATGCTCATAGACCCTGATATCATGTTGTTTTCACCCTTAAAGTAATAATTAATTAAATAAAGAAGAAGAAGGTAGCAAGCCTCCAATTTGTCAGGTTTGAGTAATAATTGGTTTAAAGTCAGCCCAACAACTAAGTCTGAGTAAGTAGATACTGTTAGCAGACACTCCATTTCTTGAACACTCTTTTATTGTTTAGAAGACATCTGTCTTTCTTCCATTTTAATGTTTTTTACTTGGATTAAAGTTTTGTTTTTTATTTGTATTAGTTGTCAAATAACACAGACCCATGTTACAGAAAAGGGAAATAAACAAAACCCATCAAGGAAATGATAATAAAAAGAGAAATGCAACATTTTCGTCTTTTCTCTAAAAAAAAAGCATAAATCATATTTTCGAGTTTTTAACAAGACAAAAGAATAGCCTAGCAAACTAATGACTAATGTATTTTCTTCTTGATTCATTGATTAAAGAATTCTAAAAAATTCTATCCAATTTTAGAAATATCATTCAATACAAAACAATTTTCACTATTATAATTGGATATATTTTTCAAAATATAATCTCCCAATAAGAATAAACTGAGAAGGTAATGTTATAACCGGTTAGTTTTATCAAGTACAATTCAATGTTGTAATACTGAGAAATACGAGTAGGATGCTTAATAAACAAATAAATAAAAAGACATTGTTATTTTTTGTATTTACCTTGAGATATATTATTAATTAAAGTTGTATCAATTTTTTGTTATGACCGATAAAATGAAATATTAACTTCTTTTAAGAAAATTGGATCAAGTAACCTGTAAAGTGGAATGATGCTTGTAAGTTAGGACAAATTAGGATATGTTAGATTAATACAAATGTGTCTTATTTTCTTTAAAATTATGATTACAAGTTAACTAATTGGAAAATTAACTAAGACGTAGGAAGATTAGAATCCAAGAAAATGAGCAACAACTTTGTTTTTTACATTCCTATCAAACATGCAATATGAGGTTAGTGGTGGTAACTTAAGAGTTTTTAACTAGTACTCAAATAAGATTCAACGGGGCACATTATATCGGAGTTTTAAACTTGAACATGAAATAGTTATCAACAAGAAGAAGAGAATTTGGTGAAGTTTCTTAAGCTCAAACAAGATACTTTGAAAGATATATGCATCTATTTTGATGGTGTGAAAACGTGGAAACAAAATTCTAGAAAAATGACGAAATGGTTAAAAAAAAAAAAAAAGGGGGTAGTGAGAAAAGGTATACACGTGAAGATGAAGAATGGTGATACTTTGAGTGCATATGAAGCCACAAGTAAAAAGACAAATAGAAAGATGACAAAAGGTGGTAGGTCCAAACGGGTTGACCCAATGTTAAATGGATTATGGCTGGAACCCCAATCACGCGTTAGAGACCGTTGCTGCTCAGGAGCGGAGCTCAATAAATAAAATTAAATATTCGATGCCATCATTTAATCATTTTAGTATTGAAACAATCAAATCTAATTTAGAAATTAATATGTGTCCATATTGGATTATTTAACCTCAAAATCTAGTGCTTAAAGCTTTTGGGGTATGTGATTTGCTACTTGCCTCCTTTTTTGCTCCTATTTTCACCTTCTATTTTGTTTGTTCAACATGCATTATGCAAATAGCCAAATATGGGTTACATTATTAGGTATTGTATGATTGGGTTTAGGTTTGTCGGCTTGAGTGAGTAAGTGCATTAGTGAACTCTATCTACGGCCCACTTGGTTAACCAATCAAATTCATGAGGTTAATGTACTATACTAACTATTATACCAACTATAGGACACAAAACTATCTCTTGTGTATTTTTGTTAGTTTTGTGCTAGTATGTTTGGGAATTGGGAAAGCAAAAGTTTTGGATTCAAGGCTTGGAAATGGCCATGCGAGGGACAACACAAAACTCGGGTTTCTTGATAAACAGTTAGATCTTAGATCCTAACATACCATTGAGTACTTGGTTTACATATCGTGTAATAGTTTTGAAGTTGGTTGATGTGGATCGTTAGTGTTAGAAGTTAGATTCAACTTTTTAAGGTTTGGGGTAAAAATATTCCATTTTTTTACTTTAGGTTTAATGTATAACGTAGAATCTAGCTCATTAAACTAATTATTTCCGTTTCAAATTTGTAATATTATATTGTCTTTGAATTTTTATATAGTTATAATATAGTTAACAAAAACCCTTTTTTAAAATAGAAAATAAAAACAGAAAAATTGTAACAAAATACTTTTACGAAACCAAAAACGGAATTATTTCTAGTTTGATTTTACTTTTAGAGAGTGTTTGATATCCCTCTATTGGGTCCAATAAGAGGTTGATTATGACTCCGTCATCACATTTGATATCCCATCAATTAAAGCATATTTCTTAGTTTTTAGGGCATCTCCAACCCTACACTAAAAAATCATTTTTATGCTGTAAATTACAATATAATGCTCCAACCCTACATTATACCTAAAACTATATATAGTGTTGGATTTTAGTATAACACTAAATATAATATTGAATAAAGAACAAGATACCTAAAATATTCTTTTCAGTGTTAAATATAGTGTAATAGGTTGGAGAACTTTAATGTTTATACTATCTTTTACACTATAACTATACGTATAATGTAAAAAAATAATGTTAAAGGCTGGAGATGATCTTATGCATGTGACTCGGTTCATGAAAAAATATCGTTGACCAGGAAAAAAAACATCATTTTCCTATTAGCAAAAATCACGCATCTCCTTTCATTGCCCTAGATAGATAACAACCCTCTTTCCGCCTAGTCATCTCTTATAGGCGCCGACTCCTCCCACCTCCGGCCTAGGAGTGTTCATTTGGATGGATCGGTTTGATCCGATCCAATCAAGTAAATCCAAATTGATTTCGGTTTTCAAAACATGAATCCGAATTGTCCAAACTAAATTCAAATCCGATCCGATCCAATTACAATTCGGATGGATTGGTTTTTTATAATTCGGTTTTCAAAACCGAAACATTTTAAAACGACATATAATTATAATATTATCCAACTTTACACAAGAAGCAAAAACAAATAATTTAGTTGTGATTTGAAATTTATAAACAACTAATAAAAAGATATAATATTGGTTAAATCTTTTATAGATACAAAACTTTTGAGTGAAATTGCATATTAATGTTTTTTTTATCGGGTGAAACATTTTGAACCTATTTGAAAAAATAAATTACAAAATTAATAAATAACTATATATATATATATATATATATATATATATATATATATATATATATATATATATATATATATAAATAATAAATCTTTATTCGGTTTTTTTGGACTATTCTGTTCTTATTTTATAAACCAAAACCAATCCGAAATCCAAAATAATAATTCAGTTTTGTTGAAAACCAATCCGAATATCCGAACCAAATAGTCCAATCCAAATTGTCCAATTGGATAATTCAGTTTTATCCGAATAGTGAACAGCCCTACTCCGGCCCCCTTCCGCGATGAGTTTTTCTTCTTCGATTTTGAGATCAGTTTTGGTAGATACCGCAAAATTGAAATTCTAATTTTGTTTTCTGCAAATTTGAAAGCCTAATTTCATTCTTCCAAGCTTTTTGTTAATCGATTTTTGGATTTCATTTTCTACAAATTGAATTCTGAAATTGTGTTTTGGAGATACTTTGTTCGTTGATATGCTCAATTTCAAGTTTATAAGTTAGTTTCCAAAAGTATTATGATGTCTAAAAGTTTTGTTTAACTTCAATTATGCAAAAGTGTATGTTTACTTGATGTGGGATTGTTGACCAATTTATGCGTTTTCACTTGTTCATTCATATTGATAAGGTTATGAGTCTTCCTTTCTATATTCTATGAAACTGATAATCCAACAAAAAAATAGACCAAAGGGGTAAAATGGATATTTATATCACTCGGCACAATGAGTCAGGTATATAATCAAACAACATGGTTTTATTCAAAGACATATTCAATCACAACTTTTGACTTAATTAGAAACTATCAAGCAGCCTTTTGCTTAAAAACTAAACCGAATCAAGCCATATTCATTTTTAAATTACCATATTCTCCAACATTTTCATAGAAAATAGTCAACAGATGACTCTTCATCTTAAACATTTTTTTCTAGAGCACATATCGGTTTCGCTACTTTTGCAAAGGCATGGATTCTCTTGGAATAAGGTTACACCCCTATGGAAAGCGCCACTTTATGTTCTTTTAATTGTATTTTGATCTTGTCATTATGAAAAAATGATGACCAGAGATGCCGACAGCAATATGGGAGCCAAAGGATTGTAATACAAAATTGAATAAAGCAAGCCCAAAATTCAAACTCTAAAATATTGTTAATGTTTCATGATTACCACGATAGGTCATAGGATGGGTTCGACATTAAACGTCCAAATAGTGTGGTTACCACTTTTGACGAAGGATCGGGGAAGTGTTTTAAGATATAAATCATATAATAAAATAAAATAAAATTTAATAATAAAACCAAATTATATCAACTTCGATTGCCGCACAGACATCTCTACACTGAGCACAACGACCAGTTCGGAAGGCAAAAACTAGTAGGTAAAATATGTACAATTTTGACCATTTATCGACCTAAAAATAAAGAAAAAATCAGATGGTCATCTTAAATAGCATAAACCCTAAAAATCAAAACCCTCCGTCAAGAACCATATCAGTCATTATCCACTTCTAGAATCACCCGTTAAAGACAAAACCATAGATTTTATCTTCACTCAACATTGAAAACAGGAACAAGAAATGAAATAAAATATAATAAACAGTTTGGCTTTTAAGCGTATGAAATGGAATAGGTGGCAGTAGGCAGGAATAAGAAGCATTTTTTCCCATCTCAAACACAGCAAGCCATTAGCAAACATTCAAATGATATCCAAGTAAAGATGATGAAATTGTTCACCACAAAACTCATCACTAAATAAACTTTTTTTCATGATAACACGTCACTCTCATAATCCAAATGCCGACAAAAAAAATGAAAATTTTTACTACTTCTCTTGCATTTTAATCACACCTATGCCTTCTTTACCCTCCTCAAGTGTTTGTGTTTTATTTTGTCAGTAAAATGTATGTCAATATCCTTTGACCGGTCAAAAGTCCATTCCACCCATTCCTCCCATTCCACCACCCATTCCAGGAGCACCTTCACTAGCGGGCTTCGGGAGTTCAACCACAATAGCTTCAGTAGTCGTCATCAAAGAAGACACACTACACACAAAATTAAAAATTAAAAATTAAAAAATAAGTTTTCATTCCCCTTAGCATCTGTTATGTACATTTACGAAAATTAAATTAATAGATGAAGGGAAAAAAGTTATTTTGTAGTTTCAAATACATACACTATAATATATGTATTTCAAATAGTCGGAAGAAAAAATATTATTTAATGTTTCAAAAAAGTTGTTTACAAACACTTAGAAGAAAAACAATTAATATTAAATACTAAGAAATACTAAAACACTCTAATTAAAGTTTTGATATTTTTTTAAAAAATGTTAAAGATCATGGAATCTTAATTAATACATACGACTATTTTTATGAGTTTCAACTAACCTTGCTGCATCAACCAAGGCTGTTCTTATGACTTTCAAGGGATCAATGATTCCATTTTTCACCATATTCACATATTCACCTGAAAAGCAACATATTTTACAAAAAAAGTCCCAATAAAAATAAATTCTCAATCTCCATTAACACATACCTTTAGCTGCATCATACCCAAGATCCTGATCATCCTGCTCTAGAAGCTTCCCAACAACAACAGAACCCTCAACCCCAGCATTAGATGCAATTGTATGAACTGGCATCTGTAATCAAACAAATTAAATAAAATAAAAATGTTAATTTCTTCATCTTATATACAAAATCAAATGTTAGAATCTGGAATTAAAGTTGTGACCTTTAGTGCATTTTGAATTATCTGAACACCTATTTTCTGATCAAAGTTGGCTGTTTGTAGTTTTTCCAACTCTTTAGATGCATAAAGAAGAGCAACACCGCCACCTGGCACGATTCCTTCTTCAACAGCTGCCTTTGTGGCATTTAAAGCATCTGTAACTCTATCTTTCTTTTCCCCTACTTCAGTATCACTAGCTCCTCCAATCTTCAACATGATTACAAATCTTTCATTATTTTAAACACAAAAAAAAAAACTTTTTTTTTGGATAAAAGATGTAAAAAAGGACAAACCTTTAGTACAGCAATACCACCAGAAAGCTTGGCTAGCCTTTCTTGAAACTTTTCTTTATCATAATCAGATGTGCTAGACTCAATTGCTGACCTTATCTGTTATAAAATTGGGATTTGATCCATTTGAAAATATTATTATAAAAAGATATGAATATGAAATTATGAATGAAGGAAAATGTTAATAAAGGGCACCTGTTCACATCTCTCTTCAATAGATTTCTTATCACCAGCACCATCAAGAACAACTGTGTCATCTTTGGACACAGTGACCTGAATCAAGAATCATCATTTATTTAGTTATAAACAAAACCCAGAAATTTAAATTTAGTTCTTGATGCTTGAAGTGATGTAACAAACCTTTTTACAAGAGCCCAGCATTTCAAACTCCACATTCTCAAGATTCATGCCAAGTTCTTCTGTTATAAGCTGTACAACAGATGAAAAACCATTGTTAAAGATATAACAATTTTGAATTATTTACAGAAAATGGGTCAATTTGGGTTACATTATAAAGCAAAGAATCAAATGGGTACAATTTAAAATTTTAAAAATCTACCAAATTATAGCATTGTACTTTCAGTTATTTTCTTATCAAGCATTGTAGTTTGAGAGATACATCCAATTATAGCAGTGATTATTGCTTACTATTTGGATGACATTGCTATGAAAGTACATTTTTGACCCTCAATAAAAAGTTACTCCTGCCCATTTTGCCACATTTATGAAAAATATCATGTTACAATTAGGAAAAATGATGAAGAACACACCTGGCCTCCAGTGAGAGTGGCAAGATCTTGGAGATTTGCCTTTCTGTTCTCACCAAATCCAGGAGCTTTAATGGCACAAACCTATTTTAAAAAAATAAAAAAACAGTTAGTTGCATAAACAAAGAACAAAACTTTTTTTAGAAAATAAAAAATAAAAACCTTAATGCCAGCACGAAGCTTGTTGAGAATCAAGGTAGCCAATGCTTCACTCTCCACATCTTCAGCAACAATAAGTAATGGTCTTTGTTTCTGGATTAAAATAAAAAAACATCAAAATATATAATTGCATAACATATTTCAAAATGAATGAAATAATCATTTACAAATTACAACACATTTGGGACTCTTTACCTTAAGTGCCAACTCTAACACTTTGATTATAGAACTAATGCTTGATATCTTCTTCTCATGGATTAGAACAATGGGGTCGTCTAGTTCCTGTGTCAATCATCAACAATTTACCAATTTTCAATCTGATTCAAGAACATCTTTCGAGTTTTCTTTAAAAAATGTTAGATTCTTCTTGAAATCGAATAGATATCAAATATCATAGACACTTACACATTTCTGATTCTTTGTGTTTGTGATGAAATGTGGAGATATGTATCCCCTGTCCAGCTTCATTCCCTCCACAACTTCAAGTTCATTATACAACGTCTTTCCATCCTATTCATTTGTAGGATAAATTTTGCAAAAGAATTAGAAAAGAAACATTCAATCATAATCACTATAAACTAAATTGTAGCTTACTTGAATTGTGATGACACCTTCTTTCCCAACTCTCTCCATAGCCTTGGCTATCAGTTCACCTATCTCACGTTCTCCATTTGCAGAAATTGTACCTACCTGTTAGTTTTATCATATTTAGTCTCCCACCAAAACACTAACATGATCAAGCGTAAAAGAAAATGATTGTAGATCTAAACCAAAAACCAACCTGTGTGATCTCATCAGAAGTACTTATCATACGAGCCCTACTCTTCAAATTTGTAACCACAGAATCAACAGCCATGGAAATACCACGTCGAAGGTCCATTGCATTCACACCAGCTGCAACTGACTTGCATCCTTCTGAAAAGATTGCTCGAGTGAGAACTGTCGCACATGTAGTACCTGAGACATTAACGACCCCATTGGAACAATCGTTATAAGATACTCATGAAAATTGTGAAAAAAAAAAGAGGAAAAAAGATGAAAATCCATCATCGAGTGGAAATTTACCATCACCAGCTACATCGTTTGTAGCATTAGCAACCTGTTTGACAAGACTTGCACCAACGTTCTTGATTTTGTCTTTGAATTCGATGCTTTTTGCCACTGTTACACCGTCTTTTGTTACTTTAGGAGGTCCATAACTTTGTTCGATCACCACGTTACGCCCCTATATAGTCATTATCAAGTAGTATTTTTATCAGACTGTTGACTATACCATGTTCAAAGATTAATGTGAAAGTACCTTTGGACCCATGGTTACTCTAACAGCATCAGCAAGCTCTTCAACGCCTCTAAGCATTAAAGCCCTAGCATCGACTCCAAATCTGATGTCTTTGGCTGCGTAGTTTCTGCTCCAATTTAACCTACTTCCAATCTGTTTTCGTATGCAGGTAAAGATGAACATAGATAGATGTGAAAATAAATACACACGATGACGACAGAGAGTTGATCTATTACCTGCTGAGCCTTGTTATTTGCAATCCTGCAAATCACAATCAGAAACGGCGTAGTGGTTAAATGAGATAGTGAACATAAACCAAAATTTTGATTTGATAAAATCATATGAGTTTTGATGGAAATTCTTGAAATGAGAACTTACCTTGATTTAGAAGCAAGATTTGCTGCGAAACGATACATGATTGCAGAAGATGCTAGACGATTTCGAGAAGAAGGAATGAGGGTCTGGAAGAGAGTTGTGTGTTGCTGCTGTTAAAGAGGTAAACGGAAGAATCTGGAAGAAGTGGTGGCGAATAGGGTTTTAGGCTTCAGTTTTGGAAATGTGATTAGATAGTGAGGGTTTATGTTTTGCCCGTGGTAATTCTATCCGCACTAAAATCAATCATTTTACGTGATAATTAGCATTAGTTTGAATTTTCACTTTTTGTCCTCCCATTTTTGTTAAAGTTTCAAATTTTAGCCTTTACATTTCAATTTTTATAGGGGCGTCGAACAGGAAATTCTCGGGTTTCGGGTAAAACGAGTCGGGTAGAACTAGTATTGTAATTCAGGTTTTTGGGTTTCGGGTATTCGGGTTTGATGTCGGGTCGGGTAATTATCGGTTACACCCGAAAATTTCTTAAATCACACTTATTGATAATTTTTTTTTACATGTTGGTTGGTTTAATAAAGAATCGGGTAGGAAAATACTTCATACAATTAACAAGTACATATATAATAACAATACAAATCATTATAATATGTTATGTACTTTTTTAATTCCATTCAGTGCGATAGTGAGAAACTGAGAATTGTGATGACGGTTCAGGACTTCAGCTTCAGCGTCGTATTCCCCTTGCAAGTTTGCGTCGACTATCGAGTCGTCGTTCATAAGAAAGAAACGAAGGGTTTTGTTTTATTTGAAATGTGCGTAGGTAACTGCATTGTATATTTTGTATTATTTAAAAAACGAATTCGAGTATTCAGGTATACCCGAAAATAAATATTCATACCTAAAACCCAATCTATATTATTATCGGGTTAACCTATTACCCGGATGTTCATACCCGTTACCCGTTCTACCCGACCCATTCTACCCGAATTCGGAACGGGTCGGGTGGGTAGAACGGGTTTTGGGTTTTTTCGACAAGCCTACTTTATACCATACTAGCCGAATACCGTGCGCTGCGCAGAATATAACAACATATTTAAAGATTTTATAAATATTTTTTTTTTAAATATATCAATGACATTGTTATTAGCTTTTATATAATAAATTTTATAATAAGTTGGTATAAACATTGTTTGTTTTGAATTATATAATAATATAAATATATTTTAAAATTGTATAATCCTAAGTGTCTTAATAACGTCTACCTACAGGTTACTTATGAATAAAATTAAATATAATATATGATTTAATGATATTTATAGTTGTTGTAGTTATGATTAATCAATTTTAAAAAGTTTATTTGCTTAACATTTTAATTTTTATCATTGTAATTATTTAAAACATCAAACATTGTTTTTGTTTTTAAAGACAACAATATAATTTTTATATATAATTTTACGTTTAAGTATTGTTATTGTAAGTTATTTTAAATAACGTATTTCGAAACTCTGAATTATTTAAATTTGGTTTCAGAAATTTAATGTTTTTAAAATTTATTTGGTAAATATTGTTAGTTTCTATGATTGTAGTTATTTAAAACAAAAAACATTGTTTTTGTTTTTAAAGAAAATATTATAGTTTTTTATATAATATTACTTTTAACTATTCTTATTGTAACATATTTTAAGCTGATTATATGAAAATTGTTAATGGTTATAAAAAAATAGTTCTATGTTTTTTTTGTTAGTTTAGGATTACAATTTAGGTTTAACATTATAATTTATAATCTTTAACTATTTATAAAACAGTCTCTTGATTTTTTTCAAGTTTAACTAAAACTTTGATTTAAGTTAATTGTTTAATATTATATTGAAATTAATAATTTAACTATTTTGTATCAACTCATAAATTATACAAATATTGTGATTTTAAAATGATAATTGCTCAGATATGGCAACATATTTAAACCAATAAGTTAACTATAATACGTTAAAAAGTTAAAGTCATAATTTTATAAATAGAAATATAATATGAGATTTAATTTTATTTATAGGTGTTGTTATTGTTAATTATTTTTTTAAATCTATTTGCTTAATGTTTTATGTGAAAACCCGAAACTTTTTTCCGTTATCTTTACGCGATTTTCGTTTATAAAATTTGGGTTTTATTAAACTTCGTCGAATTTCTTGGGTTGGGAAAGACTTTATGTTTTTAAATAAATAATATGTACTTTATACTTTATACAAGTCAGAATAAACCATAAATCACGCGAAAACACAAAACCACACTCAAAAACACCGAGTTCACGGCCAAGACGAGTTTACAGCCGTAAACTCGTGTACGGCCGTAAACCTTGTTTACGGTCGGTGCCAGGTGGACCCCACCACTGACCACACCCCCTGGCCTATAAATACCAGACCCCCACCCTCATTTGAACCTTCTTGGCCGGAAACACCCACTTTCTCTCTCTAAGTCTCTTGACTGTAAACACCAAAAAGCTCTCCTTTCACCCAAAAAACGCCGGAAATCGTCATTTGGGGCCGTTTGGGAGCCTCTGGAACACTTTCTCGTCGAAAACAAGTACCTTTGTTCTTGAGTTTACGGTCGTAATCCTTCAGATCTTCAAAAGCCGCAAACCCAGTTCTCGGCCGTAAACCTAGTTCTCGACCGCAAGCCCAGTTCTCGGTCACAAACCCTTTATATGGCCGTAAACAACTCTTTCGTGGGGAAAAGCCTGTTTCCTCAATTCAACCGTGTGACAACCCAAAAATTTCCGTTAGTTTTAACGTCGAAATTAATTACGTCAAAAATTAGCCAAATTTATCTCGAAAATATTTTTGACCGGATTTAAACCCGTTAGAATATTTTAAATAATATTCGTCAAGCAAACCAAAATTAAGGCGGTATAATTTTAAAATTTGTCGTGATTAATAATAGTTGTGAAAAACCCCGTTCGTGGTTGGTGTCAGGTGAACCCCAGCCAGGCCATAAACTCCACCCTATATAAGGGTTTAGTGGGTTTCATTCCCACCTTTTCCCCACCTTAGACACACTCTCTCTCTCTCTCTACTTTCTCTCTCTATAAAACGGGTTTTGGTCAAAAATCGCCCCTTCGAGCTCCAAATCGGTAAGTTAACCTTCCTAGCTTGTTGTGTATCTTATCTAGCTTACAAATTCGTGTTTAAATTACCCAAAACCCTCAAGAACATGAGTTTATGGTCCAAGAACACCTTCATGGACCGTAAACACTCATAAATGGGGTTTAATGCTCAAAAACCCTTCCAAACCACTTATGGAACTTAGTTATGACTTAGAGGCTTACACGAAAGGACTTAGAACACCAAAATTGGACCAAATGGGGAGTAAACATGATCTTACGGTCTAAGAACATCCTTAGACCGTAAACCCATCTTTATGGACTATAAACACTTATTTAAGTGTTAAACTACCCCTCAAACACCTCCAAGAGCATCCATGAACTTCCTTGAGTGCATAGAACCTTATTTTCCTTCATGATATGCACCAAAGCATACAAAAATATGTCACACTTGAGTTTACGGCCCAAGAAGGTTCTTGGACTATAAACACCCATTCTTAGACCATAAACACCCCCAAAGGGTGTTAAAGTGCCCTTAACACTTTGTATGGCTTGGAATTGGACCTAGAACTTTGTATGCTTAACCTACAACCACCAAAACACATGATTTATGGACTAACACGAGTTTACTGCCATAAACTCATGTGTGTAAGGTAGTAAACTCCCCAAGAACATCTTCTTAGACCGTAAACACCTTTCCAAGGTGTTTAAATGCCTTTAACACCTTCCTATGATCATATAAGTGACTAGAACCTTACATGCATGAGTTAGAACCACCAAACAACAAGAGGAATGGGCTAACATGAGTTTACGACCGTAAACTCATGTGTTTATGACTGTAAACTCCTCAAGGAGTGTTCATGAACCGTAAACCCCCTAAAATGGCCCATTTGGAGCCTAAACCACTTCCTATGCCCTAGAATTGAACCTAGCCTAATACCACAAGTGTTATAAGACCTTAATGCATCAAAGAACACACCAAGCTTGAGTTTACGGCCGTAAAATCATGGGGATAAGGTCTTAGGGCCGTAAACTCTATAAAGATTTTACTCTTGAAGAGTAAACTCCCTAACTAAGCCATACACTCCCTTAGATGTTACCCGGGACACTCATAGCACTTGACCAAAGTGTTTTCCGCATTTTAGGATGCGTATACGTGTTTAATTAGTATTATAATTACTAATTGTATGTAAACATATGTCATCATATGTTAATAGGTCACTAAGTGTGTTCAAGTCTTTACTTGACACCGAGCACCCAACCGACACCTCCGCCCGATCCACTTACAACATGTGAGTTCATACCCCTGAATTAACCTTTTAAATTTTTTTACATGCTTTGATGGGGGGAATACAAGTTAAAACATGCTAGTTATCATATCAATCATATGTGATTGATAACCCGCATGCACAAGGATTTATTACATTGTCAGCTGTTTTACCAAGTATGGTATAAATGGTTTTCCAAAACGCCTTTACTTGACTCTCATGTTGTATGTTTTACTTCAAAACCAGTTACAGCAGTATTTGAAACAAAGGTTTTTCTTTACTTATATTGTTTTATCAAAGTTATATTCAAAACTTGTTTACGAAAGATTTTCAAGGATTTCTAAAGGTCTTCAAACTTATTTTACAAAAGATACCAAGTCATGATTTTCTTAAGTGTAAAGGTTTTTCTAAAGTTTTCATCAAAGTTTTCTTCCATGCTTCTATGCTACTACTTCGTTAAATGCTACTACCTCGTTAAACGCTTCTACTTCGTTAAATGCATGCATGTACTTGTATAGTTATATAAATAACGTTTAAAGGACTTAGGAAGGCTAGTTCGCCCTATTTTCTTTTCCTCGTTTGGATGTGGTCTGGTGGGATCGGATATCCGTCCGAAGGTCGTTTAATCATTAATTATATATCATGTATACATGTATAGACATGAAGGTTTACATCGATCATTTCATTTCCCTTGGGTAGCAAGGGCGCCCTCCCACTCGTCACTCAGAGATCAGAGACACTAGTAACTATTATAGGAATAGTCAGGAAGCTTTATTCACTCTTTCTAGTACGCAAATTCCAAAGGAGTCAGTTTATTTGTGAGTCTCTATCGTTAGTCCATCACTTACATTAGAATTCACTATACGAGATGCATCTTCAAGACGCGGATCTCCCCGTTGTCGAGTTGGTAACCAGGGTCTCCTGTAGGGAAAGCGGGCATTGTGTGTATAGATCTATACGGGGTTGACACCCCTGCACCCTGACTGTTAGCTACAGTCCACGGCCTACCAAGCCAAGGGTTGACAAATGTCATGTGTATTCCGACGCTTGCAGGGCATCAAGTACTCTAGTGTCAATCAGGATGGTTACGAGTATCTCCATGTTTACCTTATAATTCATGGCCTTAAGGTAACAAGAATTAACACTGTATTTCTGAAACAACACTCTTAGGATCATTCCTTGTTGTAGGCCTTGCTAACTGTATCTTTCATTTGATACTGTCTGGGGTCTGTGTTTCTTTGTTTTAGACCTTGCTAGCCGTATCGTACATTTGATACCGTCTGGGGTTTGTGTTTCCTTTTGTTAGACTGAGCTAGGCGTATCATTCATTCGATACTCTCCTGGAGTCTATGATTTCTCTTGCCTTAGTCAGCAGTATTCTGCTGAGGCATATGTTATTTAGGGAACTCACTAAGCATTTATGCTTATAGAGTTTTGTGTATGTGTTTTAGGTACTAGTGATGATCGTGGGAAGACGCCGGCATGATTTGTACACACTCATGGAGCTTTTGTTTTATATGATTATGGGGTATGTTTTTCTATGATGACAGTGGTTACACTATGTTTTATTATTATTTTATGAATGAAAGTATGTTTTAAAATTGTGAAAGATAATTTGAAATTTTGGGTGTTATAATTAGTTTATTTATGAAAAATAAAAAGTAATAATATTAATAATGTACTGAATTATGAATTACGCTTGTTACAAGACAACTTTAATTATATTAACATAATACAAATATATGTTTTTATTTATTTTCATGGGACTAAAATCATTTAAGACAAAATTGCAAAAATGGTCTCAGTGGTATATATTTTTTTGGGTTTTAGTCCAAACCCCAATTTTTTTGGTTTCGTGGTCATTTTGAGCTAGGTTCATTGCGGATTTGGTCTCTCGGTAAACTGAAATGACTTGAATACCCTTGGGTATTTATTTTATATTTCTAAATTCATTTTTTAAAGTTTTAATAATAATTTGTTCATTTTAATAATTAAAAATGAAAGGGCTCTCTCTCTCTCTCTCTCTCTCTCTCTCTATCCACATAAAAAAACTACATGCCGCCACTGTAACATCCCAAAATACAGGCCAAAAATTTCATTTTGTATTTAAGTGATTTGCAAAACGTTTGTAACAAAATGCCATACGATCATATCATTTAATAAAAACATGTCTCGTAATTGTAATCCAAAACGTAAAACATAATGTTGTCATAGTACAAATCCCAGAATATCTCAAAGTGCGACAAACAAAGAGCGTGTGTGTGATATGCCACTACCGCGCCAGCTCCTTCCCCTTGACTGAAAAGGCACCTGAAACAACAACTGGAATCCGTAAGCACGAAGTTTAGTGAGTTCCCCCACTGTACCACATACCATATAACCAAATAACATACATATATTGTCAGGCATATCTGGGTGCCCGACCTACCCCTTCGGTTATCTCGACCGGATACTGACTAGCATATTTGGGTGCTGGCATCCCCTTCGGTCCTCTCGACCGGATACTAAATAGCATATCTGGGTGCTGGTCTCCCATTCGGTCCTCTCGACCGGATACTGGGGACTATTTCACGCCCTACTACTACCACATATCACATATCACATAATCTATCTAGCATGGTTGGGCATGACTGCCCCTTCGAACCTATCGACCGGTAATCTGGGGACTATCTCCCCTACTGTCACTAGCATATAACATCATATCATACTAGCACATAAACATATCGCAGGTAGTAGCAACCCTAGATGAATATCACAGAGACAACCATCTAATCATACAACTCATACTGGTGGGCCGGCATTCTGGCCGTAGACCTACCGCTACTAGAAGGTAACTCACCTCGAAAGTAGCTGCTGAAAGTCTGCTTGCTAAGCACCTGACTGCTGAACCGATAATCCTCCGGCTATAAATCATGAACATCGATTAGACACTCATAAATACCCCTAGGTCAATGACCGACCCACCCCTGGTCCAAGGTCAACTCCCTGGTCAAAGTCAACTTCCAATTGACTAGACTCGCCGAGTCATGGCACAGACTCGCCGAGTCCCTCTCCTACTAACCCGGTCCTACTCGTCAAGTCCCTCTTCCCACTCACCGAGTCACCCTTAACTCACTGTTTGGGACGATTAGACCGATTCGCGATCCGACTCGCCGAGTCCGAGAACAACTCGCCGAGTTCCCACGAGCAGATCTCCTACTCACTTCCAAATCCTCATCAGAGCATCCTTTATGAGGATTTGGGTTTCTGGGACTATTGCTACATGTTAAATTGCTAATTTCGCGTGCAGATACGAGGGGTTGGACCTTCAACACTTAAACCCATCTTATTCAGTAACAGTTCATATGACTCGACGAGTTAGAAGAACAACTCGTCAAGTTCCAGGCAATCATCATAGGACTTGCCGAGTTGTTCATCCAACTCGCCGAGTCTAAGACCATCTTCATAGAACTCGCCGAGTCCCTTCGACCCATTTCCCATACAGACCAAATCTGAGACTTGCAACGCTTCTAAACCATAGATCTATGTTCCTAGGGCATGCTTATCATGTAAAGTTGCAAACTTTACGTGCATACATGGCCCTATAAGCTCCAAAAGGCAAATCCAAGCTCTTTATGAGGCCATACACTCAATAGGGACCTCAATCACTTCAACCACAAAGACTTTATACTTCTAATACGTCCATAAGGTCTAGATCTGAAGTCCTTTCGGATCATAGAGCACAAACACATGACGTATGGTGTTTTAGGGCTTGAAAACCACCAATTAGGGACAAAAATGGTATCTAATGAACTAGTGATCAAGGTAGGAACTTTTCTACCTGAATGGAAGCCTCTTGCAGGGTAGATATCGGGTCTACTTCTCTTCCTTGTACTCTTCCACCTCCTTTTTCTTCTCTTGAGCTTCAAACTTCCTTCACAAGGCCAAAATCACTCACAAGGACAAAAAGGGGCTAGGGTTTCGCTCTATAATTCTCCTGGAAGTGTTAGGGACAAGGGAGGCTGAGTTAGTGTGCTTAAATAGGGTGCAAACACCCAGGTTAGGGTTTTTGCCCAAACAGGGCCTACTCGCCGAGTCCGGGAACCGACTCGCCGAGTCCGAGGCTCAGACCCCGCGTGTCATCTCGCTTCTACTCGGCGAGTTGGTCCTTCAACTCGCCGAGTCCAAGGCAAAATTGCATAGATTACGAAATATTAATTACAAGGAGTACGTACCAGGAACCAGGTGCTACAAATCTCTTCCACTTATTTTAGACTTCGTCCTCGAAGTCTGCTGCTCGATCCTGAAACAGCTCGGGGTAGTGCTCCATCATTTCTTCCTCCGGCTCCCAAGTCCACTCCGATCCCTTCCGGTGCTTCCATTGCACCTTCACGAGTTCCACCCTCTTGTTCCTCAAATCCTTCGACTTTCGGTTGAGGATCGCTACAGGCCGCTCGATGTAATTCAGGCTGCCATCAGCTTGAATGTCCTCCAAGGGTACTATTGATGAATCGTCCACCAGACACTTCCGCAACTGAGAGACATGGAAAGTGATGTGGATCTGGCTGAGTTCGGCTGGCAGATCTAACCTATATGCCACCTTGCCCAACCGGGCTACAACCCTGAATGGCCCGATGTACCTTGGGCCCAACTTGCCTCGCTTTCTGAATTGGATGACGCCTTTCCATGGCGACACCTTTAGAAGAACCATATCCCCGACTTGGAATTCCAAGTCCAAACGGCACTTGTTGGCATAACTTTTCTGCCGACTCTGAGCAGTCTGAAGCCTGCTCCGTACCTGCTGAATTTTCTCTGTCGTCTGGAGCACCACTTCGATGCTTCCCATGACCCTCTGGCCAACCTCTCCCCAACATATCGGGGTCCTGCATCTCTGTCCGTACAACATCTCGAAGGGAGGACGGTCAATACTCGCGTGGTAGCTGTTGTTGTATGAGAACTCAGCTAAAGGAAGATAGGTATCCCAACTACCACCGAAATCTAACACACATGCCCGCAACATATCCTCTAGAGTCTAGATGGTCCGCTCACTCTGACCATCTGTCTGCGGGTGAAAGGCGGTGCTAAAATGCAGATGAGTGGCCAACTCATCATGAAGTTTCTTCAAAAACCTGGAAGTAAAACACACATCCCTATCTGAAATCACGGATACTGGCAACCCGTGCCGCGCCACTATCTCCCTGATATAGATGTCGGCCAACTTTTCGGCCGATATGCTCTCCTGAATTGGAATAAAATGGGCGCTCTTGGTCAATCGATCCACGATGACCCATATCGAATCCACTCCTCGCGCGGTCCTAGGAAGCTTCATGATAAAATCCATCGTAATATCTTCCCATTTCCACAACGGAATGTCCAACGGCTGTATCTTGCTGTGCGGTCTCTGATGCTCGGCCTTGACCTTCCTGCAGGCCAAACACCGCTTAACGTACCAAGCCACATCCCGCTTCATGCAGGGCCACCAATAGTCCAGACGAAGATCCCTATACATCTTCGTCGCCCCGGGATGAATGGAGAATCGGGATTTGTGTGCCTCCTCCATCAAGATCTGGTGCACGCCTCCGAGGTATGGCACCCACACCCTGCGGTGTAATGTCAATAATCCCCTTCTGTCATAGTCGAAGGAAGAAACATGACCCACTATGCGCTCACTCTTCTGATGTTCCTCCTTCAGGGCCTCCTACTGGGCCTCCTGAATCTGCTCTAGAAGCGGAGTCACTACTGTCATCTGCATGCAACTATCCCTAATCGGCGTCGTCTTGCTGCTAAGCGCATTGGCCACCACATTGGCCTTCCCCGGGTAGTAAAGGATCTCACAATCATAATCCTTCACCACATCAAGCCACCAACGCTGCCTCATGTTCACATTCGGCTGATCCATGAGGTACCTCAAACTCTTGTGGTCCGTGTAAATGGTACACCGAACCCCATAGAGGTAATGTCACCAAATCTTGAGGGCGAAGACCACCGCCCCCAACTCTAAATCGTGCGTCGGGTAGTTCGCCTCATGAGGCTTCAACTGCCTCGAAGCGTAGGCAATGACATGCCCTCTCTGCATCAATACTGCGCCCAAACCTGAGATGGACGCATCACAGTACACAACAAAATCCTCTATGCCCTCTGGCAGGGCTAGGATTGGCGCCTCGCACAATCTCTGTCTCAGTGTCTCGAATGCTGCCTGCTGCTCAGGCCCCCAACAAAAGACCACAACTTTCTTAGTCAACCGTGTCAGGGGTACGACTATCTTGGAGAAGTCCTGAATGAATCTCCGATAGTAGCCTGCTAATGCCATGAAACTCCGAATCTCAGATGGATACTTCAGGACCTCCCATCTCATCACGACCTCTATCTTGGCTGGATCGACCAGTATACCGTTTTGGTTGACAAGATGCCCAAGGAATTGCACCTCGCGCAACCAAAACTCGCACTTGGATAACTTGGCGTACAATATCTCCCTCCTCAGGGTCTCCAAAACCTCTCTTAGATGCTCCTCGTGCTCCTCCCGCGTCTTGGAATAAACCAAGATGTCATCAATGAAAACTATCATAGACCGGTCCAGCATCGGTCTGCACACGTGGTTCATGAGCTCCATGAACATGGCAGGAGCATTGATGAGCCCAAACGGCATCACCACGAACTCATAATGGCCATAACGCATCCAAAACACGGTCTTCTGCACATCCTCCTCTCTGACCCTCATCTGATGGTAACCTGAACGTAAATCAATCTTGGAGAACCAAGATGCTCCTTATAACTGGTCAAAGAGGTCACCAATCCTCGGGAGTGGGTAACGGTTCTTCACTGTTACCTTGTTTAGCTCCCGATAATCTATACACATCCGATACGACCCGTCTTTCTTCTTCACAGACAGAATCGGGGCTCCCCAGGGTGAACTGCTCGGTCTAATGAATCCCTTGTCTAACAACTCATGCAGCTGTATAGACAACTCCTGCATCTCGGGAGGAGCCAACCGGTACGGTGCCTTGGCTATCGGAGCCGCACCAGGGACTAGGTCGATCCTAACCTCTACCTGCCGCTCTGGAGGTATTCCAGGAAGCTCCTCTGGGAACACATCATCATAGTCTCGTACCACCGAAACGTCGCTCACCGTCGCCTTACCCGCCTCCCGGGTATCCATAACATACGCGACATATCCCGCGTAACCCTGCTGAAGGTAGCGCCTAGCCCTTGCTGCTGAACATACTGTGGGTCCATGCTGTGGCCTCTCGCCGTGGATCACCAAATCTCCCCCACTTGGGGTCCTGATCCGCACCAGTCGTTGTGCATAATCTATCACTACCCCATTAGGGCTCAACCAATCCATGCCTATAATCGCCTTGTTCCCATGCAACGGAATGGGAACCAAATCCACCAAGTAGCGCTCCTCAAACAACCTTAGAACACAATCTCTGAACACTGTTGATGCTCGCACCGATCGATCATCGTCAATCTCTACCTCTAAAGGGCAATCTAACATGCCCGAAGACTCGGTAAACTTCTTGCTAAGCACAAGAGAAACAAATGATCGGGTGGCACCCGAGTCAAACAACACCTGAACTGGGATACCATTCACATGGAACGATCCTAACGCATACAGAGCACATATCAATATCATAACATCATATAAATAAAATAGAGGGAAAGAATCATACCCGTCACCACATTGGGTGCGGCGCGTGCCTCCTCAATAGTCAGCTGAAATGTCCGGCTCCTCACCACTGGAGCCTCTATCTTGCCCTGTCGGCCATCAGTAATCCGCATGGTCGCTGGAGTTGGCGCCTTCACTGGCGCTGCTGCTGCTATCAACTGGGGGCAGTTGGCCTTCTTGTGGCCCCTCTGGTTGCAATGGAAACATAGCAACTCTGACGTTTGTATCACAGGTGCAGGGGCGGTACAATCCCTGCTGAAGTGCCCTGACTTGCCGCACTTATAACAGCCTAACGATCCCAACTTGCATGCTCCCTCGTGTGTCTTGCCGCATTTCCTGCAGCGGCCTCGCCCATGTTGGCCTTTCGTCCCCGCATCTGGTCCCTTGGGCTTCTTCCACGAAGCCCCCATAACATGCCCCTCCTCCGCTTTCCTCTTCCGGATGTGCTCCAGATCTATCTCCCTCTCCCTTGCCCTGGCAATCATAAAGTCCAGGGTAAGGCAAGCTGAAAAACTGACATGCTCCCCAATATCAGCTCGTAGCATGTCATGATAGCAGGTCCTCCTCATATCCTCATCACCCGCGTACTGGGGCACCAACAATGCCCTCTCCTGGAACTTGGCGGTGATCTCCGCCATAGTCTCCGTCGTCTGCCTCATATCTAAGAACTCCCTGGCCAGCTGCTGAAGCTCGACAGCCGGCGCAAACTCTGCCCTGAATCTGGTCACAAAGTCCGACCAGGTCATAGCCTCGACAGCCGAGGCTCCCAATGCATCACCGACAGACTCCCAACAATCTCTAGCTTAGTCTCGTAAACACCCCGCTCCAAACCTCACCTTCGACCCCTCGGGGTAGAAGCTAGTCAACTGTGCAGACTCGATGTCTGCAATCCACCGCCTGGCAGCTATGGGGTCCTTCGCCCCGTGAAAATCCGGCGCACCACTGCCCCCGAAGTCCTTAAAGGACAGTGTGCGAGATCCCGCCTGGCCAGATGCCATGTCGCTCCTGAATGCCCTGAGGCGATCCTCCATCAACTCAACTATCCTTTCCTTGATCGACCCGAAGATAATGGGGGTCGACTCAAGGATGCCTTTGGGGATCTCTATCGCGATGAACTCGCGTAGCCTCTCATCTACTGGCTCGGAACCTGATCCCGAACCCGATCCCTCTCTAGAACTGCCACCTGCTGGCCTCTGACGTAGTACCACCATTCTGCAATACACATAGGCAACCATTAGTGATACTGATACCTCTAAAGGGATCACATCTATTACAAGTTTCTTGGTCTTGCCTCAGCCTTCCTTAATTCGGGTACGGATCCTCTGCTTTCAGTAGTATGGGCCCATACTACCTTCCACATATATCCGTACCTTCCTCAAGGACAGCCTTGACTCCACCAGATCCCTTTTTCCACTACTGACCCTCTGTTATTCCCAATCTAGGCTTGCCCTAGGGAAAATCTCTGACTCTACCCTACCCGGTCCTCAGCTGCTGAAGGTCTCTTGGTAATGCCAATTAGCCATTACCTGACTACCATCACATGTGATGAGGCTCATATAATCCTTCGAGTAACAGACTCGTCCCTACAACGGTTAGACTCAAGCGAGAGTTGCGCAATAGGGCCAAATCCAACACTCTAAGTTTATTCAACCTTGATCACATGTGACGTGACGTATTCACCTAATGGCTAACTCCCATCACTCAGAGTCCCGCAAAGCACAAAGCAAGTAGCATTCAGAAAAAAGGGAACAGCCTCAAGCAAATTCATTCTCATAGAGAGAAACTGAACTAACATACAGTGCTAAACTCATATTGTCAGGCATAACCTAAACATACTATTCTACTGCTGTCTACTCAATACTAGCATACAATTCTCATAAGCTGAAGCACATAAAGCAGGCACGTAAGGCATCACTCCTAGATCCTTAGTCCTATTTGATGGGTTTTAGCCATATGAACATCCCTATGTGCACATGCAACCCTAATGCTTGGATCTAGGTTTCTCTAATTGAACATACATTGAATCCAAGACTTCTAATGGCTAATATACAATAGTAACAATATGAAATCAGAGATTAGAAGTTTACCTTGAATCACTTGCTTGATGTTGTTGTCCTTGAGGCTTTAGAGTCACAATTGTCACTTCTCTAATGGCTTACAAACACCAACTAGCAAGAAGATGATTTAGGAGAGAGGAGAGGGGATCAAATCGGCCAGGGTTTCTTCTCTAAGCATAAGTCACGAATTCCCTTAGCCCTAGGGGTCTATTTATACTTGTAAGGCTCCTAGGGTTTCACCCTTAAACCCTAATTGGATAACTTAGGCCCTAAGCAATCCAATACCCTAATAGATAAAGCCCTTGGACGAAATCTAAGCCTATCCAAAGCCCTAGAATTCACCCCCCCCCCCCCCTTATCCTTAAGGGATTTATAGCCCAAAGTCAAACTATCATACAATTGACAGTTTATACCCCTTTATTTAATTAATCTCTTTAAGTTACCAAATTAATTCCTAATTAATTTATGACTTATATTAATCAAATAACAATATTATTATTCCTTATATTATTCATATAATATATTAATAATATTCCTTCTCTCATTATAAATCATCCTGTCAAGTTGCTATGGTGAAGGCAACCCAAAAGGACCATGCTCAACCGGGTCAAATACTTGTCTAATATAGTTGTAGCCTTAGACACTATTTCAACAGTCTCCCACTTGGATAAGTCTAGTAACTATATATACAAGTATATTCCGATTAGCAATCGTAGCTCTCAAAGACGCTGTCAAACTCTGATCTAATCAATCTTGTCCTTTAGATAAGGGATCGTACAGTCCTCTGTTTAGATATCATGCTGACATTTATATGGAACTAATTTGTCTAGCATTTGGTTTCTCGATCTCCGATTTATTTGACATAGAACTTAATCGAACACATCAATTCAGTTCTGACCGGGCCCGACACATAAGTCAAATCAAATCATTGAGCGGCCGAGATATCGCTTTTACCCTCTTGGGATAAAAGTAACAGATAAACTTCGACTTATATGCATTTACTTATTCATTAATCCACTATACACAACAACGCGTTTTATAACATCAAGTTACTGATGCGATTTCGCATTATCAATGTACAATCAATTAACAAATAATAAACCATATATCTTGGTTTTAAGACCATATGATATTATCGTCTTGCGATCACCCTTTTTATCATATTCCATAAGGTGATTCCAGCAAGCGCGGGTTTGTTCCAATGCTCAAAACTAGTTCATAAGCACTCATGAACGTTACAGCAAACTTTTGCTATGTCTAATACCATTTAGACAATCTACACACCAATTCATGACAATCTTCATTCATACCTACTTCCAACATATGAACAATTGTGAACAATTTGAACAATTCGATTATTCTTAATAAACTCAATTATTCTGGAAGTCAAAACATGCAAAATAAAACAATAGTTAAACAATTAACATAAGACAGTAACATTACTCATAAATAATACTCTTTTATTTAATTATCAAATGTTAATTACATTTATCTATTACACGTTTCTACTACTATCTAATCTATACTAAAATCATCCTTCAGCCCAATACTCCTAGCATGCTGCAAGTGCTTAACCCTACTCAGTCCCTTCGTAAGCGGATCTGCTGGGTTATCTTCTGATGATATCCTATTCACTACGAGTTGTCCTTCTTCTACACGATGTCTAATAAAGTGATATTTTATGTCGATATGTCGAGATCTACCATGATCCCTCGGTTCCTTGGTCAAGGCAACCGCTCCTTCATTATCACAGAAAATCTCCATGGGCTCCTTTATGGCAGGTACAACTCCAAGATCACTGATGAAGTTCTTTAACCATATTGCCTCCTTCGACGCTTCGCTCGCTGCAATGTACTCTGATTCGCACGTTGAATCAGCTACGGTTTCCTGCTTGGAACTTTTCCAAGTTACTTCTCCTCCATTTAGGGTAAAGACCCAGCCCGACTGCGAACGATAGTTGTCCCTGTCGGTCTGAAAGCTGGCGTCACTATACCCTCGCACCTTCAAGTCATCACTCCCTCCGAGGACTAAGAACCATTCCTTCGTCCTCCGAAGGTACTTAAGGATATTCTTAACCGCAATCCAATGGGCTCTGCCAGGATTCCCTTGATATCTGCTAACCATGCTCAAAGCAAAGGCTACATCAGGGCGAGTACAAGTCATAGCATACATGATTGAGCCAACTGCGAAAGTGTATGGTACTCGGCTCATTTCTGCTATTTCAACTTCGGTACTCGGACTTTGAGTCTTACTCAACTTGACATTACTTTGTATCGGTAATTCTCCCTTCTTCGAGTTTTCCATACTAAAACGTTTTAGTACCTTATCTAAGTAAGTGTTCTGACTAAGTCCTATTAGTCTCTTACTTCTCTCTCTCACTATCCTTATTCCCAAAATATAGGAAGCCTCTCCGAGGTCCTTCATAGCAAAGCACTTCCCGAGCCAGGACTTAACCTCCTGCAGAGTCGGGACGTCGTTTCCTATGAGTAGTATGTCATCGACATACAGAACGAGGAAGCTTACTATACTCCCACTGGCTTGGACATATACACATGATTCATCTTCGCTTCGTACAAATCCAAACTCTTTGACTTTCTCATCGAAGCAAAGATTCCATCTGCGAGACGCTTGCTTAAGTCCATAAATGGACTTCTCAAGCTTACACACTCTATTCGGATGCTTCGGATCGACAAAACCCTCTGGTTGAGCCATGTAAACATCCTCAACCAACTTCCCATTAAGGAAAGCGGTTTTGACATCCATTTGCCAAATCTCATAATCATGAAATGTGGTAATAGCTAGCATCACTCTAATAGATTTTATCTTCGCAACTGGTGAGAAGGTCTCATCATAGTCAACTCCGGGAGTTTGAGTAAAGCCCTTCGCAACCAATCGCGCTTTATATGTGTGTACGTTCCCATCCACGTTGGTCTTCTTCTTGAAGATCCATTTGCACCCAACGGTCTTACGTCTGGGCACATTATCAACCAAATTCCAAACTTGGTTGTCATACATGGATTGGATCTCGTTGTCCATCGCCTCTTTCCATTTTACAGACTCCGGGCCTGCCATGGCTTCCTTATAGCTATTAGGTTCATCTAGATTTATTAGTGTACCATCACTAATATACGTGTCCTCATCGGTAGTAATATGAAAACCATAAAACTGGGGTTGAACTCTAACTCTTTCGGAACGTCTAAGAGGTAAGGACTCGTCAATTGGTTCAACCGGAGTTTCCTCCCCGGGTTGAGTACCAGCGGTAGAGGTTCCTTCATCTATTGACTCTTGAATCTCTTCAAGCTCGATTTGCTTCCCACTATCTCCTTGGCATATGAGTTCTCGCTCTTGGAAAACTCATCTCCTCGCAACAAAGACAACATTGTCCTTCGGTCTATAGAAGAGATATCCAAAGGATTTCTGCGGGTAGACGATGAAAATACATCGCTCACTATAAGGTTCGAGCTTGTCGTGAGTATCTCGTCTTACGAAAGCCTCGCAACCCCAAACCTTGATATGTGCCAACGAGGGAGCTTTCCCTGTCCACATCTCGTGAGGTGTTTTGGCAACCTTCTTAGTAGGGACTCGGTTAAGGATATGGGCGGCAGTCTCTAAGGCATACCCCCAAAAAGAGATAGGTAGTGAAGCACGACTCATCATAGAGCGAACCATATCTAACAAGGTTCGATTACGCCTTTCTGCCACACCATTCAACTGCGGTGTCCTAGGTGGCGTCAATTGTGAAACTATTCCACACTCCTTGAGATAATCGTGGAATTCAAGACTTAACTACTCTCCTCCTCGATTGGATCGAAGCATCTTGATTTTCCTGCCCAATTGATTCTCCACTTCATTCTTGAACTCTTAGAACTTTTCAAAAGTTTCTGACTTTTGCTTGATTAAGTAGATATACCCATATCTACTATAGTCATCGGTAAAAGTCACATAGAAGCGGTTCCCATCCTTCGTGGTTGATCTAAACGGTCCACATACATCGGTATGTATTAGGTCCAATAGACCCTCACCCCTTTCACATGTACTTGTGAAGGGTGACTTAGTCATCTTTCCAAGCAAACAAGACTCGCATGTGTCATCTTCCCTAAGGTCGAATGACTCCAACACTCCATCCTTTTGGAGTTGGGCTATGCGCTTTCTTTTTGACATGTCCAAGACGACATTGCCACAAGGATGCTCTATCCATACCATTGGAAGAATCCATGCATAAAACATCATTTCCTAAGTTATCTACAATCATAACGGTTTCATAAATTCCATTACATGGTATAACTTCAAAATATAAGACACCATTTAGATAAGCAAGAATAGTACCATTCTCATTATTAAAAGAAAATCTAAAACCTTGTCTAAACAAACCATGAAATGAAATGAGGTTTCTAGCCATTTATGGCGAATAGCAACAATTGTTCAAATCTAAAGATAAACCATTCCTAAGCAGTAAAGAATACACTCCAATCTTGGTCACAGGCGACGATCTTCTGTTCCCCATGATTAGATTTATTCTTCCATGCTCCACATCCCTATTTCTTCTTAGTCCTTGCAATTCAGAACAAATATGGTAACCACAACTGGTATCAAGGACCCAAGAAATAGCATGAGATGAATCGTTAGATTTAATTGTATAAATACCTGCGAAAGATGGCTTGATCTTCCCTTCCCTTATGGCTTGCAGGTAGTCTGGGCAGCTTCTCTTCCAATGCCCTATTTTATGGCAATGATGGCACTCTGCCTCCTTAGGGTTAGGACAGGGTTTAGCAGGATCAACTTTGGTCCCACTAGAAGAGGAACCATCTCGAGACTTTCCCTTGCGGTGGCTCTTAGACGGAGCCTTCCTCTTCTTGCCTCTTCCTTACCCAATGGCCAAAACAGGAGAAGCGGGTGGATTAGGAGTGGGTGCAACAGACTTATCCTTTAGGTTGCTTTCAGCAACCCTAAGGAGACCTTGGAGCTTGCTTAGGGTGACCTCTTCCTTGTTCATGTGGTAGGTCATCCTAAATTGATTGTAACACGGAGGCAAAGAGTGAAGCACCATGTCGATCGCCAAGTCTTCCCCAAAGTCAACATTCAACTTGCGAAGACGATCGACATATCTTTGCATCTTTTGCAGGTGCACGGTAAGAGATTCTCCATGACCCATTTTAGCGGAAATCATGTTAGTGAAAATCTCGTAATGTTCTTGCCTCGCGTTTTGGTGGTATCTCTCCAACAAGTCTTGGTGCATTTCGTACGGATACATGTACTCATAGGACTTTTGGAATTCGGCATTCATGGTGGCTATCATGATGCAATGTACCTTCGTTGCATCACGCTCGTGAGTTTCAAAAGCGGTCATTTCAGCCGGAGTAGCGATTTCTGGGTTGATTTTCTCGAGCTTCTCATCGAGGACATACTCCTTGTCCTCATAGCCAGCAATTGTGCGAATGTATCTTATCCATTCGCTAAAGTTTGCCCCATCGAAAGTCACCTTTTGACAAAGGCTCATCAATGTGAATGAACTAGCAGCAACGTTGTTTGTGTTCGACATCTACAAATAGAAAGGACTAAGATAGATTAGAATATGAATCCCTAATTATCACCCAATAAGAAAATTAGGGCTAGGATCCAACAACAATATTTACATATTAGAAAAGGGATGTCGTAATCTAACATGCAAATAATATGAAGGTAAGTAAATGACGATTCACTAATTCTCCACTACAAAAACATAACTTTAAGTTCTAAATGTATTGAGAATTCCTAGGTTTGGATGAGATTCATTGAAACTTTTCAATGGCATGTTTAAATCTTGATATGCCCCTCTCGTTTGTGACTGGGATACCGAGGATCATAAAGTGGGTGTGAATTACCATGCAAATTTACATGGTGCCTTCATTGTAACGATCACCTATTCGATGTGCCGGTAAACCACACACGCTCCATCGAACTATTATAAACAATGAATCACCCTTTGCCACCTTTGCTTAGAACCAATTACTGTGCCGGTAAACCACACGTGCTCCACTAACTTCTTAGCAAGGGTGCAAAGTGTAATTTCATGGGATTGCATCAATTCACTTTTCCTAAAGTAAATAAGATTGGGAAATTTTTGAAAAACATGTAGTTACTTTGTATTTCATATTATACTTTTAATGAAGAGATGAGATTGCCTTATCCTACCTGTTCGGCTAACGACCATCCACCGATCAAGCAAGTAGTGGGTGTGAGTGTACAACCATTAAGCGCCATTTTATAGGCAGTAACCTTATACCCACCTTATAGACCGGCTTCGTGAATGAGGCCTACTAACGGTAAGACTAGCATTTTAATTATACATATATATATATATATATATATATATATATATATATATATATTAATCTTGTAATATTATATTAGTATAGGGTTGGATTTTAAACTTGTAAAATTCTAGGGTTTGAAATTTAAATTGTCTAAATTAAACTTTTAATCACAAAACATAAATTTCAAAACTTGAGGGCAAGTTTTAAACTTTTAAAACATAGAGGATCAAATAACAAATAATCTAACTTAACAATTAATTCCATAATTATCCATATTTGATTTATTTAATGATTTCTTACAAAACAATTTACCAATTAAATTAAAATAATTAATCAATTATCACATAAGGAAACAAATATTTTATTAATTGATAAGTATCTTCAATTAGGTCAAGAATATACTCATATATATCATAAAATCGGATTTATATTGATCTAATATGATTAAGGCAAGTATCTCAAAGGTAAACAACAAGAAATCCCGAAGTTTCCTCTTTCTGACGCTCGAACTCGCCGAGTACCCAGATGGACTCGCCGAGTTGATCAGGCAGAGGACAAAAAAAACGATTTTTCCAGCAACAAACAAGCAATCAAAGTATGAATTCAATAGAAACCAATCTAGTTACCTTCAATCACTTGCTTGATCTTGTTGTCCTTGAGGCTTTAGAGTCATAATTGTCACTCCTCTAACGGCTTACAAACAGCAACTAGCAAGAAGATGATTTAGGAGAGAGGAGAGGGGATCAAATTGGCCAGGGTTTCTTCTCTAAGCATAAGTCACGAATTCCCTTAGCCCTAGGGGTCTATTTATACTTGTAAGGCTCCTAGGGTTTCACCATTAAACCCTAATTGGATAACTTAGGCCCTAAGCAATCCAATACCCTAATAGATAAGCCCTTGGACGAAATCTAAGCCTATCCAAAGCCCTAGAATTCGTCCCCCCTTATCCTTAAGGGATTTATAGCTCAAAGTCAAACTATCATACAATTGACAATTTATACCCCTTTATTTAATTAATCTCTTTAAGTCACCAAATTAATCCCTAATTAATTTATGACTTATATTAATCAAATAACAATATTATTATTCCTTATATTATTCATATAATATATTAATAATATTCCTTCTCTCATTATAAATCATCCTGTCAAGTTGCTATGGTGAAGACAACCCAAAAGGACAATGCTCAACCGGGTCAAATACTTGCCTAATATAGTTGTAGCCTTAGACACTATTCTAGCATGTTGTTCTACTGAAACTGTTAAACATAACATAAACTTGTATGGGTACTTTGGGGAATACTTACTTGAGCTTGGCCGGTCGCGCACATCACACACTTAGTTCTTTCTTAAAACTCCTTACTTAATCCTTTAGAAAACCATTTTCTTTTTCGAAATTCCTTAATCCCTTGATTTGAGTTCAGACACCCCCGAAGGTGTGTCTGAATCCCTCAAACCAGGGCTCTGATACCAACTTGTAACATCCCAAAATACGGGCCAAAAATTTCATTTTGTATTTAAGTGATTTGCAAAACGTTTGTAACAAAATGCCATACGATCATATCATTTGATAAAAACATGTCTCGTAACTGTAACCCAAAACATAAAACACAATATTGTCAGTGTACAAATCCCAGAATATCTCATAGTGCGGAAAACAAAGAGCGTGTGTGTGATATGCCGCTACCGCACCAGCTCCTTCCCCTTGGCTGAAGAGGCACCTGAAACAACAACTGGAAACCGTAAGCACGAAGCTTAGTGAGTTCCCCCACTGTACCACACACCATATAACCACATAACATACATATATTGTCAGGCATATCTGGGTGCCCGACCTACCCCTTCGGTCCTCTCGACCGGATACTGACTAGCATATTTGGGTGCTGGCATCCCCTTCGGTCCTCTTGACCGGATACTAAATAGCATATCTGGGTGCTGGTCTCCCCTTCGGTCCTCTCAACCGGATAATGGGGACTATTTCACCCGCTACTACTACCACATATCACATAGCACATAATCTATCTAGCATGGCTAGGCATGACTGCCCCTTCGGCCCTATCGACCGGTAATCTGGGGACTATCTCCACTACTGTCACTAGCATATAACATCATATCATACTAGCACATAAACATATCGCAGGTAGTAGCAACCCTAGATGAATATCACGGAGACAACCATCTAATCATACAACTCCTACTGGTGGGCCGACATTCTGGCCGTAGACCCACCGCTACTGGAAGGTAACTCACCTCGAAAGTAGCTGCTGAAAGTCTGCTTGCTAAGCGCCTGACTGCTGAACCGATAATCCTCCGACTATAAATCCTGAACATGGATTAGACACTCATAAATACCCTTAGGTCAATGACCGACCCACCCCTGGTCCAAGGTCAACTCCCTGGTCAAAGTCAACTTCCAAATGACTGGACTCGCCGAGTCATGGCACAGACTCGCGGAGTCCCTCTCCTACTAACCCGGTCCTACTCGTCAAGTCCCTGTTCCCACTCACTGAGTCACCCCTTAACTCACTGCTTGGGACGATTGGACTGACCCGCGATCCGACTCGCCGAGTCCGAGAACAACTCGCCAAGTTCCCACGAGCAAATCTCATACTCGCTTCCAAATCCTCATCAGAGCATCCTTTATGAGGATTTGGGTTTCTGGGACCATTGCTACATGTTAAATTTCTAATTTCGCGTGTAGATACGAGGGGTTGGACCTTCAACACTTAAACCCATCTTATTCAGTAACAGTTCATATGACTCGACGAGTTTGAAGAACAACTCGTCGAGTTCCAGGCAATCTTCATAGGACTCGCTGAGTCTAAGACCATCTTCATAGAACTCGCCGATTTCCACTTTGGGACTCCCCGAGTCCCTTCGACCCATTTCCCATACAAACCAAATCTGAGACATGCAACGCTTCTAAACCGTAGATCTATGTTCCTAGGGCATGCTTATCACGTAAAGTTGCAAACTTTACGTGCATGCATGGACCTATAAGCTCCAAAAGGCAAATCCAAGCTCTTTATGAGGTCATACACTCAATAGGGACCTCAATCACTTCAACCACAGAGACTTTATACTTCTAATGCGTCCATAAGGTCTAGATCTGAAGTCTTTTCGGATCATAGAGCACAAACACATGACGTATGGTGTTTTAGGGCTTGAAAACCACCAATTAGGGACAAAAATGGTATCTAATGAACTAGTGATCAAGGTAGGAACTTTTCTACCTGAATGGAAGCCTCTTGCAGGGTAGATATCGGATCTACTTCTCTTCCTTGCACTCTTCCACCTCCTTCTTCTTCTCTTGAGCTTCAAACTTCCTTCACAAGGCCAAAATCACTCACAAGGACAAAAAGGGGCTAGGGTTTCGGTCTACAACTCTCCTGTAAGTGTTAGGGACAAGGGAGGCCGAGTTAGTGTGCTTAAATAGGGTGAAAACATCCGGGTTAGGGTTTTTTCCCAAACAGGGCCTACTCGTCGAGTCCGGGAACCAACTCAGCGAGTCCGAGGGTCAGACCCCGCGTCTCATCCCGCTTCTACTCGGTGAGTTGGTCCTTCAACTCGCCGAGTCCAAGACAAAATTGCATAAATTACAAAATATTAATTACAAGGAGTACATACCAGGAACTAGGTGCTACAGCCACCTAATCTTTGACTCTTTGATTACAGAAGAACCACCGACTATGGTGTTCGTGAGGATTTGTTTGTTGTCATTGGAGAACAAAACCCAACTCCATCTAGGTGTCGGCACATGGGTTGTGATTTTCTTCTTGCACGCAGTGACACAGATACAAATGTATACCCAAAAGACCCATGTTCTTCAGAAATTTTTGATACCAGACCTAATAATGAAAAGAAGTAGAAGCCAACCCTATAATTAATTTGAGAAAAGAAGGGGTGGGTCTCGACTTCTCTCTCTCTCTCTCTCTATATATATATATATATATATATATATATATATATATATATATATATATATATATTCGTTGCTACCAGATCACACTCATAAGGAGATACCCAAGAGAAACCTGGTTCTGTAATTTCTTTGACCACCTGCAAGAACATAAAGCCTTTGTTTTTTCATCTTTTTACGCAAACCTGTTATTCGATTAGTGTAATAGCTAGTTCTCTACACAAAGTGGGATTTTCAGGAAGGATTGATTCAAACCCAAATTGGGATTTTCAAGAAGATGATAGAGTTTCATTCATATGCAAATTCTTAATGTGAGCAAATGACGAAGAGGGTGATTGCAGACACCGGAATCGATCCTCCTCATCTCACCCACCACGGTTTTGATCGAACTCCGACCATTGTTATCATGTGTCCAATTTTGTTTGCTTCGATTTTCTCTTTTTTGTGGGTCTCGATTCTATCTAGATTGCACCCGGCTTCAATGTTAATGGGAACACGATGGCAGTGTTTGATTTGGAATCCGACAATCGGAATCGGGGTTTGTACCATTTTCGTTTTCTCGTTAAAACCTCACATACAATCTCAAACCACTGTCTTCATATTTTTGCGTTACAAGCTTGAATCGATTTCAAAGGAAGATTAGGGTAGGCATAGAGGGAGATGGATGGTTTCAATTCATCGAAAATGGTAGACGGTGGTGAATTTGTGACTGGTTACATGGGAGGTCGTTGAACAGTAAGATGAATCTATCTTCATGTTCATGTCCTTGGACACATCTATTTCATGTCCTTGGACACATCTATGATATTGATTTTTACTCTGGAAAATCATGTATGAATGGACCCAAATTATTTCATATGTGGGTCTATGTAATCTAAGAACTAAAGAAATCCCTTTCGTTTACAATCCTCGAAAGCAATATTTCATGATTTCAATTTCAATGACTTCTGTTACCAACTCATTTAATGCTACATGAATATTTAATTGATTGAAATCACACAAACAAGTAATTAAAAAAACTAGAAAAGCAAAAGAAATCATGCAAGAAGTGTGTGTGTGAGAACCAAAAACTAGTTCTTGATCTGGGTTTTGTTGGATTAGGTGTCTAAGCCCATAACTATAATTGGTATGTACTTGATTTGATTGTAGCATGGTCCTTTTAGGTTGCCTTCACCCTAGCAACTTGACAGGATGACTTTTGGAGAAAGAGGTTAATAAGTGATTTATTAATATATTATAAGAATAATATATTAATTAGAAATCATATTATTCAATTAGTAATTAATCAAAAATTGATTTGATATTAATTTTAGGATTAAAGTAACTGATTGAAAGTATGGGGACTGATTTTGCAAATTAATGATTGTTGCAGAGTTGAGCTGATGGACTCCTTAAGAAGGGAGTAGACGAAATCTATAGGAGACCCTATAGGATTTCGTCCAGGGCTTCTAGGAAGGAGGTCCATGGAGTGCTTAAGGCCTAAGAAATCAAATTAGGGTTTCCATCTGAAAACCCTAGTAACCTCACCTATATAAAGACCCGCTTGGTATGTGATTTTCGGCCTATGCATTCTAAGAGAAACCCTAGCCGATTCTCATAGTGTTCTACCCTCTCTCTCACTCATCCTTTGCTACTGGTGTTTGTGACTACATTAGAGATGCAACATGTAACGCTCTAAAATTCCAACCAATTTAAACTTTTCAAAAACAACCCAATTTCATAAAGTTATTACAAAAAGGTTTCCAATACATTTATTATCAGAGTATTTCCTAGAACCACATCATAAACACATAAAACATGAGGAGCGGTACGATCATGCATTTGCCTTGCCACGGTCTCCTGAAGTACCTGAAACATTTAAACCACAACTGTAAGCCTGAAAGCTTAGTGAGATACCCCCAAAATACCAACCACATATACCATACACATAACATGCCATATCGCAACAGAACGCAGAACAGCCATGCACTTCGGGTCTACTGTGTGACTGGTTCGCTGCACCGGGCCTACAGTCCACCTGGTCCACCCTCCGAGTCTAACCATATACCTCGAGTCTATAGTGTGATTGGTCCGCCCGCACCGGGCCTTTAATCCACCTGGTCCACTCTCTGAGTCTACAGTATGACTGGTCCGCCCGCACCGGACCTTCAGTCAGCCTATTCCACTCTCCGAGCCTCGGCACGTCTGGGCCGCCCTCTTGGGGCCTACAGCCTATCCGGACCGCTCGCCGGGCCTTCGGGATAACCGGTCCGCCCTGGGTACGTTGGCCTACAGCACAAAGCAGGACTCACCTCAACCCAACCCCAGTCAAACAACCATGTGCACATAAACATATAATCATATAACAATTCACAACAAATGAACCAATCTAGCATATCACATACGTAGCACATCCCTACCAGGATTCCGACCTAACCGGTCACTAGCATAGCATCATCCTATAAACCAAGATACCGACCCTAACCAGGTCTCTAACATATACCATCCTAACTACCAGGATGCAAACATAACAAAGCAATAACATAACAAACAACTACCCGGATTTCCATCCGATAAAGGGTCGGCCTTGGTGTCGTAGACCCTGTCGATATAGTGAGGATAACTCTCCTTGCAACTGCCGATACTCTGAACTGAAGAAGCAGATTCCCGAATCACCGCCTCACCGAAAATCTCGAACTATCCGAAACATCAAAACAATCATTAGTCCAAGCACAATATCCTTCCAAGGGTAAATTGACCAATTTACCCTTAACTCAATCTGGTCCACGACTAAGGCCCATGATCAAAATATGAAAGGCTCAACACTAGGTAAGCTCTCAAGCCCACTAGTGGCCCAAAGACCAAAAGTCCGAAGCGAAACCCAATATTGGCCCAATTTACTAAATTGGGCCCACCTCACCAAATGGGCCTAGATCCAAGGTCCATAATAATTAGTGAGTCCAAAATACTCCATCCATAATGTCCAGTCACGGCCCAAGCTCTAATAGCCCAATAACAGCCCAATCTCTTAAGGCCCAAAAAGAAAACCCAACAGATGGAGTGCGCTGGGCGTACCCTCCTTGGTACGCTGGGCGTACAACGATGCTCGCGGGTTGGAATCGGGACACAGACCCACTACGCTGGGCGTACTCCTATTTACGCGGGGCGTAACTCCGCTAAACTACAACTTCTCATAAGATCTTAATGGCTTAAGCTCTTAAGCCCAAACTTCAGATCCATAGACCAAAAATGCCTAGGATTCATAAAGTCTCAAACTTTATTACTTGGGACGTCCATAAAGCTCTTAATCCAAGGTCTTAATCCATTAAGACCTATCTATATCACATATGAGACAACCAAAGCCCTTGGAACCTCATTTTTCTTACTCGAGACCTCTCCTAAGGTCTAAAAGGACAACTAATCTCAACCAACTCGAATCATGCATCAAGATGAGGTTTTTGGGACAAGAATGATGTCAAAACTTCACAACACATAGATCTACACAAAATGATTGCCAAGCCAGAGACTTTTTAACTCAAAATGGCCTCAGAAGATGATGTCTTTCCAGATCCACAAGCTCCAGCAACTCAACTCCTTCTTTGACAACTTCCTCTTTCTCCTTCTAGACTCTCCTTTGCCAAAACAAGCTTTCCAAGGTCAAACACACCCAACAATGGAGGTGGGATGGCTATCTAGGGTTTCTGAGGACAAGAGAGTGTTTATGGAGGCTAGAGTGAGAACCATTATGTTCCTTATATAGTGGCTGGCCCTAAATTTATGGTTTATGGATGATAGACTGACGCTGGACGTACATCCAGTACGCTGGGCGTATGTCGAGAGACCTCCGCGTTCCTTTCCTCCATTACGTTGGGCGTACATCCAGCTTACGTTGGGCGTACCCAACCAAACACGTGCATGCATGCTTGGCATGCATGGGACCCCTTTGCTAAACTTCCCCCTTAGGGACCATTGTTGCTAATATCTTTAATTTACAACATCCCCTCCATCAAAATTCCGTTCCCGTCAAACTTGATATCCACATTAAGGACCGAAACGCCCTTACTCTTGATCTCGGGAACCTCTAAATAGATATTTCAAGAACGGGGCGTTACAATTCTCCCCCACTTAAATTAGGCTTCGTCCTCGAAGCCTGCTGCAGTATTCATTTCAGAACAACCCCTACACTGCAGACTCCGATTTCTCAATCAACTCAGGTTCTTACAACCCTACTACCGCATCTACTCTACCACAGGTCCTTGGCGTCCGACCGAAATCTTTAATACCGTCCTCAGCATCGGTCCAAACTACTCCCGAGTTTGTTAACCTGCTGTCTCACATTCCTTTGTTCCGAATCTCCAATCTGGAGCCACTAACCTCCTCCTTTTCCAAGGGGACTGAAAATTTGACTGTGTATCTCTCAAAATTGTCACTACCTCAACGAGCAGCCAACCCACAGGTTCTTCCGTATATCTGATACAATCCAGTACCTCCTACTAATGACTGAGGCACGACGGTCATCAATTTACTCCACTTCCTCCCCTAATGGAGGACCCATTCTCCTTTCGGAGCTACATACCTTTTCCTTTCCTAGAATTCCACTCAACAACTCTTACGCGCTTGCGCGTGCCACTGAACTAAACTCCACTCTACACTATCCATGTAGAGCAATTGCTATTCTCGAACTTCACCTATTCTGATTCAGCCTGCAGGGAGTATCGGGTCCATGCACTGCCTTCCACTAACATGATCAATACTTGGGGCCAAACCATATCAATGACCATATCCTGGTGACATATTCTCTCATTCTCCTTATACTGATCCCCTAACACATACAGAGTCTTCAGCATGACTGGACCGCCTTACCAGGCCTTCAGCCTATCTTGACCACTCTCAGAACCTTCAGCATGTCTGGACCGCCCTCCGGGCCTTCATCTTGTCTGGACCGTTCCCCGAGCCTTCGGCCTGACTGGTACGCCTTCCGGCCTCCAGTCTTCCCGGACCGCTCAAACTATCATACATCACTCCAACTATCCTTCTAGGGAATCTTTCCCGTACATACTGTTCTAGCCCCCTAGGGGTTCCGAACTCTCGTTCCGATCCCGAAATCCTTTCCCTGGCCTAAACCCAGACCTCACATCAACCACTATCTTTCCTGAACCCATAGCCTACTCCCTGCCCCTATTAGTCTGTCACTTACTCACACCAGCCCACACTCTTGGATGACCGAGACACTGACGAATCTCAACGACTAATAAACCTCAATACTTGCCGATCCTCCTGAGAATTTTCCAATTCTCCCCACTTAGAGCACTGACTACCAACCACTGGTGACTCGACTGGCATCACTTAAACGTTCTTACTCAACAAATTCTCTTTTCCGACATCACACATCTCGAACTCTAAGGGAGTTCAACTCTTCGCCGAACACTTCTCAAATCGCAATTGCTATACCCGACAACAAGACCATACAACCAAATTCTAACCATCAATCCCTTGGATACTAACCGATTTCAACCCCTAAGCACCGATTCCTCAATAATACAATAAACCCAAAAAATCGAGCGAATGCAATACCATGAATTATGCGAACAAGACTAGCAGATATAATACTTCATAACAACCATAAGATAACAAGATATCAAGAAGGAAACATACTCGCAGATGAATCTGTCTCTTCCCTGACCTCCTCTGCTATAAGCTGAAAAGCATGACCTTGAGCCCTCGGGGGCTCTGCTCCACCCTGACCTCCACCCGCAATCCTCAAAGTGGCCGGTGCTGGAGCCTACACCAGTCCTGCAACAAGCTGCGGACAGTTGGCCCTCATGTGACCAACCTGATGACAATGATAACAAATCCTCATATCCTGAACTGGGGCTGACTGACGACAATCCCTCACATAACGCCCCTCTCTCCCGCACTTGCGGCATGCACCACCGGACCTACAAATTCCAGTGTGAACCTTCCCGCACTTCCCACAAGTGCGGCTGCCCTGATCTCCCATACTAGAATCAACGGTCTTGGACCGTTTCGGCGCTGGCTGCGACTGCACCGGGGCCTGTCTCTGCTTTCTCAACTGCAACTTAATCTCCAACTCACGCCGCCTGGCGGCCTCCTGCAACTCCAACAAGGTCTCGCACCTCTGCGTAGACACAAACTGCCTGATATCCCTGTTGAGTATACTCAGATATCGGGACATCTGAGCCTGCTCCGAAGCAAACTCCGGGCAAAACATCACCCTCTCAGTGAGCATCCTGGTGATCTCCGTCACCGACTCCGAATTGGGCTTCAGTTCCAAGAACTCCTGAGCCAATCTCTCCCTCTCAACCCATGGAACATAATGAGTACTGAACATCTCCCGGAACTGATCCCACAAAACCGCAGCCCTCTGCGCATCCGAATATGACCCCGTAGTCAACCTCCACCAATCCTTCCCCCCAAGCCTCAACAGGTTCAGAGCACATCTCACCCTTTGATCAGCAGGGCATGAACATGTGAAGAAACATCCATCCACATCTGATAACCATCGCATAGCAACAATCGGATCCTGAACCCCATCAAAGGTAGGGGCTTCGTATTATCGAAGTCCCGATACTGAAAACCTCTACCGGCTCCTCCCCCTGCCGCTGCTACAGCCGCTGTAGCCGTCGCGGCAGCCGTCTCTGTAAGAGCTGCATAGCGTTCATCAAAATACTCGACCATGGCGGTCTTGATCGACCCAAACAGTTCCGGTAACTCGGCCCGGAACATAGCAGCAACCTCATCTTGCAGGATCTCATGAATCCTAGCATCCAACTTGTCTGTGCTCATCTGACCGATAACCTCAGGCGGTGCTGACCCACCCTGACTGCCTCCTCCTGCTCCCGATCCTGACCCGGATCCGCTCCCAGCATGCCTCGTAACCACCATATTGAAATTACCGCAAAACATCAGACACTTCTCACTAACCCGAGAACCAACTCTCAACCCAGCCATAGGGATTTTGACTTCCTTGATACGCGTATGGGTCTTGTGCTTTCAGTAGTACGGGCCCATACTACCTTCCACACCTACCCATATTTATATCAAGTATCACCACAACACCCTAGTGAAGAATAGGCAAAACAAGCACTCAACCCTCACTCATAGAGGAACACTGGGAATCTCAAACCCTAGGTTAGCAGGCATCATAAATCAGGCAACTCTATCATGAAATTCCTGAAGATCCCTAGCCTAGTACTAGCATGCTGTTTGTCACACCCCAAAACCAAGAACAGCGGAAACGTTCCGAGGTGGAGGACGTCATGTGAAGTATCATAACAGTGTGATGTAGTAAACAAGCAACAACATCATCCATTGCATTAAAAGTAATGTTTTAATACAAGTGTGTTCTTTCATAATGTACAACAATAAAATGAATAATCAAAATAAGATGAGTCTTGTATGTGCTCCGTCTTCTCAAAACCTGGCCATCGTACCTGTCTAACTGGTGAGCTGAGAATACAAGTTATTTTGAAAGAGAGTATCAACCTAAAGTTGGTGAATTCATAAGTATTTAAGTGTCATTGTCTTGTTTTGGAAAGCTGTTATGAATGCCATGTAAATCTTTAACTGAAACAGTTGATATAAGTATGAAAAACCCTAGAAAATCCCATGTTTCCTACTAGTATGAAATGTAGTCTTCTACCAAGACCCGAATGTTTTGTGATGACAATGATAGTTTTTCCTTCTTTTTTACTATTACAAACAGTACTTAGTCTAACTCATCGTTTATGTGAATGTATCACAAAATAAAGTAAAAGTTTTCTTCTGCTGAGACTTGGTTACTTATAGGTTTGATCCTTTGAGTATGTAAAAGTTTTCCCAATTAGACTCTTAGTTAATATAAAAATATATTTTGGACTTCGTTTGAGCAAAGTAAATGGGAAAATAATGTATTATTCCAGCAGTGTTACTGCCGACTGGATAGTAATTAACCGCAGACTCTAGGTAGCGATATGTATTTAATACACCTCGGGGAGTCTACTTTACCCTAAATTTATAATTTGTTAGTTTAGGGTTCCGAATGTGAAACTGTATGTAACCAGGCGGATAGGCGATTGAATGTATCATGACCCTCCAGGTCATACGTAGTGTGGTAGCATGTTATCATCCCTGGGCCTAGTTGGCTCGGACTGTAGCTGGCAGTCAGGTTGTGTGAGTGTCCGCCCTGTATAGATCTATACACGTAGAGCTCGCTCTCCCTCCAGGAGACTAAGGTTACACGGTGAAGGCGTAGTAAAGTGCCGTATAAAGAGATAGTGTCTCACATTCTGTTTTAGTATGTTCTCTTGTATTAATGTATAGTGTATTTCTCGGTAGAATGTATTTAGTGTTCTTCTGTATAGCATATAGTATTCTTCCTATATAGTACTTAACATGTAGCGACTCATAATAGCACTAACTGTGGTAAGTATCATAGTAATTGTAGTGAGGAGTGGTAAACCTTAACTATACCTATTATAGTTAACTGGCATGTGGCAGTCGTTTTTAGATACTCATAAAGATTGAGATAAGTGAAGGTATTCATATCCAACACAAATACATAATATATAACTAAGAATTCAACGACAGTCGGATAGATAACAATATACCCTAAGACCCCAATCAAACAAGAACAGGTAATAAGGCGAGCTATCAGTCCTAAGTCCTTCAAGTCTTACTTATATAAGTATATTGGTGTGGATATAGTTTAAAAGAGTTTTGGAAATAGTTTTTATAACAAATTAACATGAAAATGAGTTTGATAAACATTGAAAGTAGTTTTTGAAGGCAAAACGGTTAAAAGTATAGAAATCCTTTTTGATTGTAAGTTACAAATCACACGTGATTGATACTATAACTTGTTGTATTCAACTTGTATCCCCCCATAAAAACATTTAAAAACATTTGAAAGGTTAATTAAGGGGTATGAACTCACCTACAGCGAGTGGATCGAATGGAAGGGTCGGTTGAGTGCTTGGTGTCAAGTGAAGACTTGGACACACTTAATGACCCTAGTAACATATGAATACATATGTTTACATATAATTAGTGATTAAAACACTAATTAAACACATATAGACATCCTAATGCGAAGAAAAACGCTTTGGTCAAGTGCTAGGAGGCTATTAGGTTGAAATGAAGGAGTGTAAGGCCTCACTATGGAGTTTACTCCTCAAATACTCACCCTAGGTGAGTTTACGGTTGAGGGAACAATTCCCCCATGAGTTTACGGCCATAAACTCATGGGAGGAGTGTATTTGTGTGCTTTAAGGTCTCTTGCATCAATAAGAAGGGTTCTAAGTGTTGGGTTTTGAGCAATCTAACACTTCCTAAGTGTGCATGCAACCCTAATAAACCTTGGATCTATGTTTGTCTAATGCATGCAAAATAATAATTTTTCCAAGGTTCATAACTTATCTAACATGGCATGGGGAGCTTTTAAACATAAAAGAGTTAGATGAGATTACATACCTTTTGATGTGATTGATTCCTTGGAGTTTGAGAGCCAAGCACCAATAGTGTGAATGCCTCAAATGGAATTCACAAATCACCACAAACACTTGGAAACCTTTCGAGTGTGTACACACACTTGTAATTTTCGGCCACACACAAGCACACACACTAATGGCTATTTCATGCAACATAAGCATGCTTATATAGTGTACATGGTTAGGGTGAAACCCTAATAACCCATGACCTTTCCTTTTCCAAGGATCCATGGGTGAAAAGCTCCATGGATCATCCATGGACTTCCATCCAAGCCCAGCCCATTAGCAAATGAGTGTTAGCCCACACCATATAAAACCAATAGCCCATAATCTAATTAGTCTTCCTTTTAATCTCTAAATTAATTCATAATTAATTTAAGACCAAGACTAATTAAATAACATAACTTCATATTAATATATTATAACTTATAATATATTAATAAACATATGTGTATAACTCTCATAAAATTATCCATAAATTGTTCGGGTGAAGTGCAACCCAAATGGACCATGCCGGGTCGGGTCAAGTATATACCAAATAAGTTATGGACTTAGACACCTTATCCAACAGACTCCCACTTGGATAAGTCTAATAACTGTATTTGCCTGTATAACTTCAGGCTCCTACCAGCAATCGTAGCTCTCGAAAACTCTGTTGAACTATGAAGCGCCATTTTAAGACAAGTGATCATATAATCCTCTGTTCTCATGATATCAGCCGGACAAACACATGGAACTATGTCTTGCTTATTGTCTGGCAGTTGTTTCTCGATTTCCGATTTGTTTGACAAAGAACTTTACTGAACACATCAGTTTAGTTCTGACCGGGCCCGGTGCATGGGTCAACACAAAATCATCGAGGGGCCCAGATATCGCTTCTATTTCTAGAAGGAACATATAAACTTCGACTCATATGCTTGTTCTACTACTTGTTGAATTGTACACAAAGGCACGTTTTATAATATCAAGTTACTGATGCGTTTACGTGCAATCAATGCACAACCAACTCATAGGTAACAACTCATATCTCTAGGTTTGAAGACTTATATGATATTATCGTCTCACGATCACTCGAGATAAATTCTATGAAGTGATACAAGTGAGCGTGGGTTTATACCAATACTCATAACTTATGAGCACTCATGAACGTTGCAGCAACCATTGTCATGTCTAAACACCTTTAGCCATCTACAATCATAATTCATGACAATCTTGATTCATACCTACTTCCGACGTATGACCGATTATGGAGGTTTGAATAAATTAATTATTCTGGAAGTCAAAACATGCAAAAACTGAAACAATAGTAAATAATTGACAACGACAGTAACACCTTACTCATAAATAAATCACAAATTTTATTCATCATCAAATGTCGATTACATTTTACAAGTTTCAGGAAAACTATCTAATCTGTAAAACTAATATCGTCCCTCAGCCCGATGCACCTCGCATGCTGAAAATGCTTAACCCTCGTCAGTCCCTTCGTAAGGGGATCTGCAGGATTCTCATCTGACGATACCCTCTTTGCCACGAGGAGTCCTTCTTCAATCTTGTGTCTTATGAAGTGATATTTTCTGTCAATGTGTCGGGATCTGCCATGATCTCTTGGTTCCTTGGCTAAGGCAACCGCACTATTGCTGTCACAGAAAATCTCCGTAGGTTCTTTAATAGCTGGTACAACTCCAAGGTCTCCGATGAAGTTCTTCAGCCATATCGCCTCCTTCGCTGCTTCACTCGCTGCTATATACTCTGATTCACAAGTCGAATCAGCCACCGTCTCCTGCTTGGAACTCTTCCAAGAAATTGCCCCTCCATTTAAGGTAAAGACCCAGCCCGACTGAGAGCGGAAATTATCCCTATTAGTCTGAAAACTAGCATCACTATACCCTAATACTCTCAAGTCATCACTCCCACCAAGGGTAGGGATCCAATCCTTAGTCCTCCGCAGGTACTTGATAATGTTCTTTACCGCGGTCCAATGAGCCTTGCCAGGGTTCCCTTGATACCTGCTGACCATGCTCAAAGCAAAGGCCACATCAGGACGGGTACAAGTCATAGCATACATGATCGAGCCAACAGCGGAAGCATATGGTAATTGGCTCATCTCAGCTATCTCTGCCTCTGTACTCGGACTCTGAGTCTTACTCAGTTTGGCATTGCTTTGGATCGGTAAATCTCCTTTCTTGGAATTCTGCATGTTGAACCTTTTCAACACCTTATCCAAGTAGGTACTCTGACTAAGTCCAATTAGTCTTTTACTCCTTTCTCTTAATATCCTTATCCCTAGGATATAGGCAGCCTCCCCTAGGTCCTTCATAGCAAAGCACTTCCCAAGCCAGGACTTAACCTCCTGCAAGGTTGGGATGTCATTTCCTATAAGTAGTATGTCATCCACATACAATACCAAGAAACTAACTATACTCCCACTAGCTCTGACATACACGCAAGATTCATCTTCACTTCTCGAGAAGCCAAACTCTTTGACCTTCTCATCGAAACAAAGATTCCAGCTACGAGATGCTTGTTTTAATCCATAAATGGATTTCTCAAGCTTGCATACTCTATTAGGGTACTCTGCACTGACAAAACCCTCTGGCTGATTCATGTACACATCCTCAGCCAACTTTCCATTAAGGAAAGCGGTTTTGACATCCATTTGCCATATTTCATAATCATGAAATGCAGCAATGGCTAGCATAACCCTAATAGACTTAATCTTTGCTACCGGCGAGAAGGTTTCATCATAATCAATACCTTGAGTCTGAGTAAAACCCTTCGCAACCAGTCGAGCCTTATAAGTATGCACTTTTCCTTCCATGTCGGTCTTCTTCTTGAAGATCCATTTGCACCCGACTGTTTTACGGCCTGGTACATTGTCAACCAAGTTCCAGACTTGATTGTCATACATGGACCGTATCTCGCTGTCCATAGCCTCCTTCCATTTAGCAGACTCCGGGCCTGCCATGGCTTCCTTAACACTACTAGGTTCATCCAAATTTACCAGTGTACTATCACTGATAAACGTATCACCTTCAGTAGTAATATGAAAGCCATAATAAAACGAAGGTGTGTTCCTAACCCGTGTGGAACGCCTCGGAGGTACAGACTCGTCAGCTTGCTCAACAGGAGTTTCCTCCTCAGGTTGATTTCTAGTGTCTGAGGTTCCTTCACCAATTGCTTCTTGAATTTCTTCAAGATCAATTTGCCTCCCACTGTCTCCTTGGCTTAGAAATTCTCTCTCACGAAAGACCCCTCTTCTTGCTACAAAGACCACATTCTCATTGGGTCTGTAGAAGAGGTAACCAAAAGATTTCTGTGGGTAGCCGATGAAAATACACCTTTCACTTCGGGGTTCGAGCTTATCATGAGTCTCACGCCTCACGAAAGCCTCACAACCCCAAATCTTGATGTGGTCTAAATTGGGAACCTTCCCAGTCCACATCTCATGAGGTGTTTTGGTAACCTTCTTTGTAGGGACTAGATTAAGGATATGGGCGGCAGTCTCTAAGGCATACCCCCAAAAAGAGATTGGTAGCGAAGCTCGACTCATCATAGAGCGAACCATGTCTAACAAGGTTCGATTACGCCTCTCAGCTACACCATTCAGTTGTGGTGTCCTGGGAGGAGTCAATTGTGAGACAATCCCACACTCCTTAAGATAGTCAAGGAACTCGGTACTAAGATACTCACCACCTCGATCGGATCGAAGCATCTTAATGTTCCTGCCCAATTGATTTTCTACTTCCTGTTTGAATTCCTTAAACCTTTCAAAGGTTTCTGACTTATGTTTGATTAAGTAGACATACCCATATCTACTAAAATCATCAATAAAAGTCACATAATACCGATTAGCATCCCTTGTGGCGGTTTTGAATGGCCCACATACATCAGTATGTATTAGGTCCAACAAACCCTCACCCCTTTCACAAGTTCCAGTGAAGGGTGATTTTGTCATCTTTCCAAGTAGACAAGATTCACAACTATCATCTGATTTAAGGTTGAATGACTCCAAGACTCCACTCTTTTGGAGTTGGCCTATGCGTTTCTTGTTTACATGTCCAAGACGACAATGCCACAATGATGATTTATCTAGGCTAGTAGAAGAATCAATATACAACACATTATTTCCTAAGTTGTCTACAATCGACACAGTTTCATACACACCACCACAAGGTAATGCTTTAAAATAAAACACATTTTTAAAGAAAGCATTAATACCACCACATTCATTATCAAACGAAAAGGTAAAACCTTGTTTGTACAAAGCATGAAAAGAAATAATATTCCTTGCCATTTCAGATGAGTACACACATTTATTCAAATCTAATTTTAACCCATTATTAAGCAACAAAGTATAAACTCCAATCTTGGAAACAGGTGAAGCCTTCCTATTCCCCATGATCAAGTTTATCTTCCCGTGCTCCACATCCTCACTTCTTCTTAGGCCCTGCAAATCAGAACATATGTGAATACCACATCCTGTATCAAGCACCCAAGAGTTAGAATATGTTGAGTAATTAGACAATATAGTGTAAATACCTGCATGGGTGGGTTTCACTTTCCCATCCTTTAGATCCTGCAAGTACTTAGGGCAGTTTCGCTTCCAGTGCCCCTTGTCCAGGTAATAGTAGCAATCATCATCCTTGGGAGTTACAGAAGGAGTGACATAACCGCTCTTGGTCTTCGACGAGGAGCCTTCAAGAGACTTTCCCTTGGTACCCTTCGAAGGGTGCTTCCTCGTTTTCCCTTTTCCTTGCCCGATAGCCAAAACAGGGGTAGATGTTGGAGTAGTAGTAGAGGTAACAACCGCCTTGCCCTTAAGACCGGTTTCAGCGGTCTTCAAGAGTCCTTGAAGCTTGCTGAGGGTAACTTCCTCCTTGTTCATATGATATGTCATACGAAATTGGTCATAACAAGAAGGTAAGGAGTGCAAAATGATGTCAATTGCCAACTCCTCAGGGATGTTCACATTCAGCTTCAGCAAACGGTCCATATACCTTTGCATCTTTTGCATGTGAGCCGTGACGGATTCACCATCCTTCATGCGGGTAGTTATTATGGAGGAGATTATTTCATACCGCTCCTGACGAGCACTCTGATGGTACCTTTCCATCAGGTCTTGGTGCATCTCAAAAGGGTAGAAGTCCTCATAGGACTTTTGGAGCTCGGCTGTCATCGTGGCCATCATGATGCATGCCACCTTAGTAGCATCTCTCTCATGTGTCCTGAATTCAGCAATCTCCTCAGGAGTAGCAGTAGACTCATCAAGCTCTTTTAACTTCTTATCGAGGACATATTCCTTGTCCTCATAACGAGTAACCATCCTGATGTTCCTAATCCAGTCCATGAAGTTGGAACCATCAAAGATGACCCTCCCACAAAGATTCATGAGAGAGAAAGAACCAGTTGGGTTAGAGCCCGAAGCATTAGTGTTGGAAGATATCTGAAAGAAGAAAGCAAGTTTAGATTAGATATATAGAATCCTTAATAAGACACCCAAATGTAATATTAAGGCTAGGATCCAATCACAATATATTATACTTAGAAGAGGGATGCCGTAATCTAAGTAATAATATATTTGAAAGGTAGGTGAATGACGATTCACCAATTTCCACCATGAAAAACAAAATGAATTATTAGGTTTTAATTGGATTTGAAATTCCTAGATTCTTTTGAGATTCATTGAACTTTTCAATGGCATGTTTCAATCTCGATTGTGCCCTTCAAGTTTTGTGACTGGGATGCCGAGGATCACAAAACAAGGTGTGAATAACCATGCTAATTCACTTGGTACCCTTAATATTATCACCTAATCAATGTGTCGGTTAACCACACACGCTCCATTGATCTATGACAAACATTAAGTCACCCTTCGTGATCCTTACTAGTCCAAGTTAGTGTGCCGGTTAACCACACACGCTCCACCAACGACTTGGTAAGGTACAAAGTGTGAATTCCATGGACTAGCACCATGTTCACATTTTCCCTAAAATAACTAAGATTGGGAATTAAAGAGGTTTAGTTACTTTATAATAATCATTATACTTTTAATGAGGATTTAAAGTCATTGTCCTACCCGTTCGGCTAACGACCCTCCACCAGTCAAGCAAGCGGTGGGTGAGAGTGGACACCCATTAAGTTGCCATTTTATAGGCAACCACCTTATACCCACCTTATAGACCGGCTTCGTGAATGAGGCCTACTAACGGTAGAACGACTTATTCTTATACATATATATAATAATTAACCATTAATGTTATAAATAGTATAAGGGTTGAATTTTAACTATTAAAACTCTAAGGGTTGGAATTAAAGTTTATTAAAGTGTGTGAAACTTTACAAATTCCAAAACTTGAGGGCAAGTTTTGTAACCATCCAAAACTTTTCATTTCATAACTTATGAATTAAAGGTTCATAAAATGAAGACTCTTCATTTTCATGTAACTTATGTGTTTAAATGTGTGTTAAAGAAAAGTGACCTTTTGATATCCATAACTTGAGGACAAACTATGGACTCCATTAAAATACATAAATGATCAAGAATTAATTCTAAACAATTCAGCAAATAATTCCTATCATCTTTTAAATTCATAAGAACATGAACATGATCATCAAAATTTCAAGAATTATATGAACATATAAAAATCATGGAATTTTGATATATGCCATTGTAAATGGATTAGAGCAACCATTACACCAACTAAAACAAGTTTTAAAACACCAAAACAGGTTAGCGTAATGTTTCTAGTCCATTTCCAGCAGCAAAAGTCGAAATTCTGCATTCTGATCATTCTACTCGCCGAGTGCACGAACCTACTCGCCGAGTAGGATGAATTTTGCCTTGAACTCGGCGAGTCCCCCCATGGACTCGGCGAGTCCATCAGCCAGACAGCAACAATTTCAACTTTTTTCACTATTTTGCATCAAGTATCAAACAAGCAAGCCTAGGCTCTGATACCACTGTTGGGTTTTGAGCAATCTAACACTTCCTAAGTGTGCATGCAACCCTAATAAACCTTGGATCTATGTTTGTCTAATACATTCAAAATAATAATTTTTCCAAGGTTCATAACTTATCTAACATGGCATAGGGAGCTTTTAAACATAAAAGAGTTAGATGAGATTACATACCTTTTGATGTGATTGATTCCTTGGAGTTTGAGAGCCAAGCACCAATAGTGTGAATGCCTCAAATGGAAATCACAAATCACCACAAACACTTGGAAACCTTTAGAGAGTGTACACACACTTGTAATTTTCGGCCACACACAAGCACACACACTAGTGGCTATTTCATGCAACATAAGCATGCTTATATAGTGTACATGGTTAGGGTGAAACCCTAATAACCCATGACCTTTCCTTTTCCAAGGATCCATGGGTGAAAAGCTCCATGGATCATCCATGGACTTCCATCCAAGCCTAGCCCATTAACAAATGAGTGTTAGCCCACACCATATAAAACCAATAGCCCATAATCTAATTAGTCTTCCTTTTAATCTCTAAATTAGTTCATAATTAATTTAAGACCAAGACTAATTAAATAACATAACTTCATATTAATATATTATAACTTATAATATATTAATAAACATATGTGTATAACTCTCATAAAATTATCCATAAATTGTTCGGGTGAAGTGCAACCCAAATGGACCATGCCGGGTCGGGTCAAGTATATACCAAATAAGTTATGGACTTAGACACCTTATCCAACACTAAGATCACATCCAAGGCTTGTGAAGTGATTAAGGTTGAAAAGGGGTACTCCCTTGGAGTTTGCGGTCCTTGGACCACTCCTTGGAAGTTCACGGTCATAAACACTAAGGTTTACGGCCGTAAACCCTTGGGCACAACATTTCCTTTGTATTTTGTGGTCCTAGGCTCATTCATACAAGTTTCTAGTCCATTAAACATGCTACCCTTTATGGTGTTTACGGTTTTGGTGTTTACAGTTCATGAATGTTCATGGACCGAAAACTCATGTTTACTCCCCTAAATGCATGATTTTGGGTTTCTACTTTCATTCATGCAAGTTTCTAAGTCAAAGATGAGCATTAGAAGGGTTTTGGAGGGATTTTGGGGCTTTAAAACCCCCCTTAAGGGAGTTCAAGGTTTTGGGAGGTGTTCCCAAACCGTAAACTCTAGTTTTCGAGGTATGTGAGTGATTAAATCCCGAATTTGCATGGATACAAAGCTAAACAACAAGCTAGGAAGGATTACTTACGGTTTTGGAGCTTGACTGAGGTGTTTCTTGGCTAAACCCACTTGTAGAGAGAGAGAGAGAGAGAGAGAGTAGAGAGAGAAAGCTTCTAGGAATGAGAAAAGGTTCAAGTGAAAGCCACTCAACCCTTATATAGGGCTTGAGTTGGCGGCCAGGTGGGGATCCATCCCATACCGACGTTAAACGGAATTTAAAATTTTACCCTATTAAATGGTCGTGACCCGGCTTAGTCGTAAACTAAAATTTTTCTCAAATACTTTTAAGGGTATTACACGTGTTTTTATTTATTTCATTTCGACACTAAAATAAAATAAAACATTAATTGATTTGTCTAACCCAAATGTTAACGGAAATCTTAATAACAATAATAATAAAAAAAATATTCTATTAACGGAAATGGGTTATAGCGACGGAATAAATTTCGGGTTGTCACATCTATTTGGTAGAATCTTACTAGAAATTTTGATTCTGTAGGCATATGGTTCAGAGTTTGATTCTGCAAGAGTGAGATGGAACAAATTTACTTTTAGCTCTACTTTAAAGCTTAACATCTCTATTTCGATGAGTGGGTACGGGTTTGTGGTTGTGATACTATATCTCGGTCACCATTTACCACAAAGCTCTCTCTCTCTCTCTCTCTCCATGTTTTAAAACATTTGCACATACATTGTTTCCGTTTTTCAGCATGAAAACATTTGATAAATTTGTTTTTAGGAGACTATTATTTTGAAGAGGAAGGGTCAACAAAGGAGAACTGAAATTTTCATATTTAACATTGTTGATTTTGGTCAAGCCTGTGAAAACAAAGGTTAAAACATACATGTTAAGTCTCTAATGGTGAGTTACCTTTTAAGTTACTATGATTTAAATAATCTTTGGATATAAGATGGCGTATTTTAGTTGTTATTTGCTTTACAGATGTTGATTTGGAGGTTTTAAGTAGGAATAGACTTTAATTTTTGAAAGATTTGAGTAATTGCCCATCTGTCCTCCTCAACACATACTGCTATGTCAATTTTATGTTGCAAAAGAACTCAATTCCATGGCATCTCGACCATGAGGTTGTCATATATAAATTCCTTTTTGTTTATGGTGTTGTCATTTACTGTTAAGAAGTCACTGTCATTTACTGTTAAGATGGTGCTCTATTTTTCTTTTCATAGGTCCAAAGACAATAGTTTTTCCTGATATTTATGTTTTTTTAGGAAATTTTCATGACCCAGTTTTGTGAACTGGCATCTGGATTTATGAGAATCTTTTTTTATTGTAAATGAATGAAACTTTTTTCCATTATTACTAGATTGATTTTGGATGGTAACTATTTATTACATATTAATTTTTCTTTTTTTTTTTTCTTAAAAGTTTGTGAAAAGAAAAAGCCATGTTCTGCATAGAACTATATATGTTTTTTTAAGTCAAAGAGAACTAGAATGTTAAAGTTTAATGTTTGATTTTTCTTTCAGGCTGTAGCTATGGTGTTACAGATAACAAACCCTTTCAAGTGTGCTATAGGTAAGGAGATGAGTTTGAGTTTGTCTTTGAATTGCTCGCTAATATTCAATTTTGTTTATATTCAACCTTTCACCATTTTTTTTTTAATTTCAGGGGACTTTTATGGCCTTACAACCTTAAGTTACCTGAATTCATAAAGCTTCTTCTATCCTCTCATGTTTACCATCATTCATGAATTTCCATAAAAGTTCTTGTGTAATTTCTTAATTTTTAACCTTATTGATATTATTTTTAATATGTTGAATGTTTTGGTTACATTGAACCTTTTACATCTAAAGCTTGAAATTAGTAAACCTATTATAACACACAAATAAGTGAGGATGATGTTTTAATGAACAAACAGGTAAAGGTACATTTGCTATAATGATTGTTGATTTCTTTGTTACTAGACAGTCAAAACAGTTAATGACTTCGAATTTCGGTCCAAACTAATTTGGGTTTTGGTTAAAACTTTAGCTTTAGTTGATGTTAAGATGTGCAATGCATTATCTGAACAAGGTCACTCAAAGTTAGCTAAATACAATACTTTCGAAAATTCGAATTAATTTTGAAGTTTTAAGTTGTTTTTATCTTTGACTGTATTGGGTACAATGCTTTTATCTGCACATGGTGAGTCAAAGTTAGGCTATAAATACAAACTTAGAGAAGTTGAATGACGAGATGGGTTGTGAAATAAGAGTGAGGGTGTTTTATCCATTGAAGAAGAAAAAAAGGTTTAGCAATAATTAATGAGAAATATGAAAAATGTCATTTTATCGATTTATGTTTGTATGTTTCTGTAAGTGTATGTATTTCAGAATTTGACAATTAAGATTTTGGCATTAAAAATTTCATGTTCTCTCAATTACATGTTGTTACACACTTATAGCTTTGTTTATATTTAGTATTACATTAATAAAAAATATGAAAAATAACATTTATTGTTTGGAAAATAACATTCAAATGTTATTGTTCTTTTCCTATCGGTTCCAAGATTATTAAAATAAATGTAACGTTTCGTAACATTAATAAAACTTAAATGTTTATTTATATTAAATACAACTATAACTTAAGTCATATATATATTTTTTATACATACGTCTTTGTGCCGTCAAAAATTATTCATTGATATAAAGAAAACCCATGCTATAATTGAAAATGTTTTATAATATTGTTATTAAGCAAAAATAAAATAAAAATATTATGTAATGAACTATTCAAGCAAAAGCACTAATCTTATCTACAAACTAATTTCTGAAAAAAATAATCACACTTGTCTCTTAGCGCGACTAAACGGCTAATATATATATATATATATATATATATATATATATATATATATATATATATATATATATATATATATATATATATATATATAAACTCTTACTAATACAACTTAAATAATCATATTTTATATCATAACTCATACTCGTATATAATCCCTTTTATATAAAGTATACACATAAAATATTAGACATTTATAATTAAGTTTATAATAGTGAGTTTATAGATTTTTGACATAATCTTTTAAATGTACCCTTAGTATAATGATATCATATTAAAAAAAAAGTTGATTTATTATAGAGTAAATTACACAAATGGTCCCTGTGGTTTAGGGTAATTTACATATTTTGTCCCTAACTTATTTTTTTACTCGGAAGGTCCCTATTGTTTGTTTTTGTGACGCGATTGGTCCATGTCTTATCTAAAAATACCACTTTGCCATTTATTTTTTAATTTATATAAATAAACACACCTCTAACCTCACCCCCTCACATTACCTTACATACCTCACCATTTTCCTTGTTTAAATAATAGTCTTTTTATATAAGCCATGAACAAAGTGCGTAGCGAAAACAAACAGTAAGGACCAAGCGTGTAACAAAAACAGTAAGGATCTTCCGAGTTAAAAAAATAAGTTAGGGATAAGCATGCAAATTAACCCAAACCATAGGGACCATTCATGTAATTTACTCATTATTATATACTAATGAATGAAATATAAACATATTTTCTACATTGAAATACATTACCACAACCAAGCAGGACCATAACGGGATATGAGTAATTTTTAACGTTATTTTAAAAAAAATATTTTTAAACAAAAGAGTCAGGTGGGCTAGGCGAGTCAATGAGTAAAATGCCTTAAAACAACACTGTGGCTACAAAAGCAGGGCTAAAACATGACTTTGCCTTTTTCTCCAGACTCTTTTTTTTACTCATATCTGATTATGATATGCTGATCATAATACTGCTTCCATGAGAATACTATGTGATATTAACGAATTAGCCTTGCATTAGGCTTAAAAATAAAATGAAGTATAAGGAAGTAGATTAACCAGAAATGTGAATCCAAGATTGCTATATAGTAAAACTTTGATACTCCAAACTTATTTCAAACTATTTATTGCAGAAGGATTTCTTACAAGAGGAGATTACAAGAGAGAAAGATAAAAATGGCTCCAGGCCTATCTCAAACATAAGAGAGTGGCTACATAAATAGATCAGGAGGCCACAAAAACAAACAAAACCTAAATTATTACATTTAGCATTGGCAAACAGCTTTAAGAAAAGTAGAAATGACTCTTTGTTTGATTCTTCTTGCTTTAATAATATCTGACGAATATTATTCTTTGTCTTCAATAATTCTTGAAGAATATCATCCTCTTTTATTTTGGTCCATCCACTTGTCACCTTGAGTCTATTGTGGTGCTGTCCTTTTTGTTTCGGAAAGATTCTTTCTTTGAGTGATTGACTCCTCAATCATGTAAATCATGCAATCAATGGGGATTCCCCCGCTAAACACTGTGATTGGTTGTGGTTATCAACTGACATATTATCTGAAATATCTTCACTTGAACCTTCATCTTTTGCATTTTCATGTTTTGTAAACCATTTAAGGTTTTCTTTTAATTCAGAACAGTATAACCTGAATGACTTGATTATTTCTTCTTTAGTTAGATTGACCTTTTGAGAAATTGAGGGGGCTACTTCTGTTGAGGAGGCTATTTCCGAGAAATTTTTTTGGTCTTGGTATTTCTTAATTTGCTGATTGATATAATCAATTGTTTCCTGTGCATTAAGGATTTTTGTTTCTGGATTTCTATGAAGCATTTTAGGCCAGAATTTGGTAAAGTATGATCTTTGTAGAGAAGGAAAATTGGAGGGAGTATAATCCACATGTGGGGACCATTTCCAACTCCAAGGAATAGAAAATTCCATGAAAAAATGCATGGAAGATATTGCTTCCAGCCCTTCTGATTTCAAAGGAATGGCTTGGTTTCAGTATCTAGGAGAGACGGGTAACCATTCCCCATATAATCTCCTAAATGGTTCCTCAGGGAGAATATCTACACTTGGGCCATATGAGATCCACCAATTAGTGAACCAATTTGGTATATCTTTACTTTGGTTATAAACCTTTTCACATACTTTAAAGAACCAAGTATGTTTTCTTTGAGGGTTCTCATATAAGAAGGCTTTATGAAAGCTTTCAATATAATCCCAATATGTAAAGTTCATTGGTATCTTCGAAGGAGGGAGTATAAACTCTTTTTCCTTGAGGGTACTTAATCCCCATTCCTCAGGTGATATAATCTTTTTGATAATGGCTTTGATAAAATTGTAAACACTAGTATTACCTCCGGATATAAAATGAGAAAATTCAACTGATCCGGTTATTTTCAAAATATTCTCATAATATAATCTTTGCTTATAAGAATATCCAGCGTATGTCGCTGTATCCAAGTATCTTGTCATTAAAAACCATGGATCATCATTGTTTTCAAAATAAAGCATTATATCTTTATGTTCTAAAATAATAATATTATCTCTATGAGATGATTCTTTATATTCAAAATTATCGTTGATGGTCTCACCATCTGTGATCATTTGGGCGAAACTATGAGTATTTTCCCTTTTTGATTCTAAAAATGCTTTAAACTCCTCATATAATGGGCTTCCAGGAACTGGAAGAGACTGATCATTTGCTTGTGACGAATTTCCAGTTCTATAAGAACTGCTTGAAGCCGTAGGATTTCCTCGACCTCTACTATAACCACCCCTGTATGAAGGATGGCCTCTTCCACGATTGGAATTCATCCTGCAAATTAGCATGTGGTTTCTGAGATTTTCTTATGAAGATATTTGAACATAATGTTATATCATTTGATGTCAGTTCTTGTTATCGGTCTTTCTTTTTTACTTCGTTTGATAAACGATTCTAAGACCTTGATATGTTTACAACGAAGATTATTCTTTACTTGTAATCTTGAGTCACCCATAAGAATTTTACCTAAAAATGTCAATTTAAGAGTAATATAAGTTTGTTCTCAAGATTCTTGAGTTGAATTCTTAAACCAATTAATCTTAAATTAGTTATTGTTCTCCTAAAATATGGTTCATTTGTTAAGTTGGTTAATTCAACTTCCGCTTCATTAATTAAATTTTTTATATTAATGATATCATGAGATAACTGTCTTAGCTGGCTATAACTCATTCATAAATTCTCTAGTTAAAAAATCGGGAAGACTATTATCACTTCCTTTTTTATATTGAATTTCAAAATCAAAACATGCTAATGTAGCTAGCCATCTAGTAAACATTTCTTTAGAAACATCATGATTAAAGTCTTTATTAAACATGAATTTAGCTGTCTGACAGTCTGTTTTTATAATGAAATGTTGATTATATAAATCGTCTTGAAATTTAAGAACACATTTTACTAATGCTAAAATTTCTTTAGCAGTAGTAGAATAATTCTTTTGACTAGGAGTCCATTTTCCAGAATGAAATCTGACTAAAAATTCATGCTTATTGTTAGGGTGAATTTGTTTTAAAATTCCTCCAAACCCTATTTCAGAGGCATCTGTTTCAACTATCTTTTCCCAATTAGGATTAGCCAAAGATAAGCATGGTAGATTTTTTACTTTATCTTTTATTCTTTTAACCGCTTGGGTATGATTATTAGTCCAAGCACCAGGGTTCTTTTTCAACCTGTCATAAAGAATTGCACTATCGGTTGATAAATCTTTATAAAAAGGTGATATATAATTCAGGCTACCTAAAAATCTTTGTAGCTGAGTTTTATCTTTTATCTCATCTGGGAATTTTGCAGCAAAATCTATACTTCTTTGTATAGGGATGACTTGTCCCTTTTCAATATTATGACCCAAAAATCTTACCTTTGTTTGAAATAAAGACATTTTAGATTGTGATATTACCAGACCATTGTTTATTATTATTTTTTCAAAAGTATGCAGATGATTAAAATGTTCATGAATATTTTTCGAAAATACTAAAATATCATCTATATAAACAATAATAAAATTGCTATAAGGATTAAATATATCATTCATTATATTTTGAAATTCTGAAGGGGCATTTTTTAGGCCGAATGGCATAACATTCCATTCGTATTGTCCAAAAGGAACATTAAAGGCAGTTTTATATCTATCCTTGTTATCAATTTGAATTTGCCAATACCCTGATTTTAAGTCAAACTTTGAGAATATTAAAGAGTCATGTAAACGATCTAATAAATCCTTCTTATTAGGAATAGGATATCTAATCCATTTTAAGACCTTATTAAGTGGCTTATAATTGATAACAAGTCTTGGTACTCCCCTTTCTTGTTCTAAATGTTTGTTAACATAAAACGCGGTACATGACCATGGAGATTTAGAAGGTTGTATTAAATTTTTATCTAATAAGGAAGTTATTTCTTTTTTACATATATTTAAATATTCAAAATTCATTTGACATGGTCTTGCCTTGGTAGGAATTTGTTTTTCATTGAAACCTTCCTCATAGGGAAGCATAACTATATGTTTTTTTCTTTCCCAAAAAGCATTAGGATGGTTATTACAAATGTTTAAGGAAAATTGGTTTGTTAAAAGTTTAATTTTGTCCTGTAATTTAGGTTGTTCTGATTGTTCATCTATTTGAACAGTTCTAATTTCTTCTTTAAGAGAATTTATTTGGTTTTTCTTTAAATTCAACTCATTGACCCAGATAGAATAAGGGTCAGAGACAAAATTTAATATAAAAGGTTGATTCTTTTAAGATCCTACCATTTTATTTTTATCAATAGTTAGTGGTAATATCATTTCCAAAAAAGGATTTCCTAGAATCATTGTATTACTAGTCATATTTTTAATTATAGTGAAATTAATAGGTATGCAGACATTTTCTGTACAAATTTTTGCATCTGTTAATTTGTATCTAATATCTAATTTAGAACCTGATACTTCTCTTAACGTATGTTTCTATTTTTGAAAATATTTAGTAGGTATTAATCCTTCTCGTATGCAATTTAGATATGCTCCGCTATCTATTAGGGCAACAAAATTCCTTTGATAATTGTAAGTAACAAATAGATTAATTGTAACATGCCATTTTCTAGATATTACTAGTTTCATTGATTGAAGAAAATTATTATAAGTATTATTGCTAGTACCAGCATCCTGATTATTTTGTAGTTTTTCTAATTTATTAATTCTTTGATTATTTATTAATTGATCATTTTTTTATTTTGGATATATCTTGTTTTAAAGATAGAATTTCAACCTGTAAGTCCTGTACTGTAGGTATATTAGTAGAATTTTTATTTCTTCTTTCTCTTAACATATCATGTACATTTTTCATTGAATAAATCCCTTCTTCTTTTATATTATGTTCCTTGGTATTTAAATTTTCTATTATTTTTTGCCTTATTTCTGGATTATTAATTTCTTTTAATAAGTTTGCAATATCATTACTAATTACATTTATGGTTAAATCTTCTTTAAATTGAGATTGGATTAAGTATAATTGATGATCCATGTTACATGAACATTGTTCTAAATTATCACAATTACATTCAACTTCTTCAGAATCTGAATCATAATTAGAATCATAATCTGTCATGTTGATATCAGAATTATTGTCTGAGATTTCCTCCCCGTCGGACGAACTATCTATTAAATTTATTAATTGAAGTTTTATATCCTCACTTATATCCATATTATTAATTTGTTTTTTTATTTTTTTATTTCTGCATTTATTAGCATAATGACCGGTTTTTCCACATGAAAAGCAAGTAGGAGATTTTTTATTTTCCTTTTTAATAAATTTCTTTTTTATGTGTTTATCTTTTTTATTAAAATCGTTATGTTTTCTTTTATAAAATCTTTTCTTCTGTTGAAATTCTTTTCTCTGTTTCTTCTTATTTCTACTAGTTTCTATTCCGAACTGATCACAAAATTCTCATAATTGTCTTTTTTCATTAAGATGTTGGGTTTTTATTTGATGGTTGAGTTTTATCTCAATACATAGGGCCAAACCTTCCTGTATACAAGTTCCTATTAATTTTCCATATGTGTAATCTTCGTAAGGAATTGTATTATCTATTCTTAGTTGGTTTTTAACTCTTTCAGCAAAAGGATTTGGCAAACCATCTATGAATTTGGATTTCCAATAAACACTATTACAATCATTAAGCTCTATAACTCTACTTAAAAAAATATCCTTATACCATCGAAAGGACGTAAGAGTTTTACAAAATAATCCATTTAATAAGGTACGAATGTTTTCAGAATTATCTGACCATCTTCCTGTAAAATGTTCTATTATGGTACAAGTAAGAGTGTAAACCACATTGGGAGTAGTTATTCCATTTTCTGTTTTTACTGTATTAAGAATAGCTTGTTGAGTTTTTTCATCGATATAATTGTCCCACCAGCCTATTAGTTGGCCAGTGAATCCGGCAATTAGCATATTAGCTACTTGTTTATCACTATTTCCTGTATTTTTAGCAATTGTGCTATACATTAACATTCTATGAATCATATTATATATTTGTCTTTTAGTATATCCATCTAGATTCCATTCATAAACATTTTTACCACTGTAACTATTATTAATTTCATATTCTTGTTCCTCGTGTAGCACATCTTGAGGACTTGGTCTTGGATAATAATATAATCTTTGAACAGACTTTCTGGCAAATTTACTGTCGTAATTATTAATTTTATTTATTTGGGCATCATCTATGTCTGACTCATCATTCGAATCTTTATTTATGGTATTAATATGTAGTTTTTTCATTTGTTCTTGTATAATATCTAGCATATAATCGTAGTTTTTTAATTTATAACCAGTAATATTTGGTGGTGGTTGAATAGTAGCATTTATTTGTTTTTCTTTCTCTTTTTTTTGTATTATTATCTCTTTTTGACTATTTATTTTTTCTATTTTTTGTATAAATCCATTAATTGTTCTCCTATTATTATAGAATATAAATTATGGAAATTTAATTGTTGGATCATACTGTTAATATGATTTATATCTACAGTAAGAGTCTTTTCTTCAAACAGTTTTTGATAAGCCGAAAATTTTATGGTAACATTGTTATTTGTGATTGTAAAAGGGATTTGAGGTAGAAATATACTTGTTATTATCTTGTCTCCTGATAGAGTATAATCTCTTTCTATGTTGTGGATATCGTGTAGAAAAGTATAACTAAACCAAGGAATAAAATGTATAATCTGATTTATAGAGGATAAATGTTCATAAAATTTATTTTGTATCTCTTGTAACTCCTCTTTAGAATAATTTTTAAATAACCAATCTTTAAAAAATGTCCATTTAGTTGAATAAAATTCTTCTGAAATAATTTTTCTTGCCTGAGAACCAGGGCTAAAATCTATTTTTTCGTCTAAATCCATTAAACTGTAAAATTCATTTCAGAAGGAGTAGATGCCTCCGCCTCATACACAATATCATCATGTATATTTAAATTATTTATTTTTCTGATATCAACAGAAGCACGAGTAGAGGGGACTTCTACCTTATAATCTAGTGGTGATATGTATGAATGTGAAGATCTTGCAGATCTTGTTCGTTTTATTAGGTCGTGTTCATATTCTATTTCTTTGTTAAATTCAATAGTAACGGCCCCATCAGAAGTTTGTATAATACTTTCTATATTATGATTTATTAAAGGCGTGGGTGGTATATTATCTTCTAAAATCCAGTGTTGGGGAAATTTTATTTCATCCAATTTTATGGCTTTTCTAGTTGTAATTTTTGACATATCAAAATTACTTTCTATTAAAATTGTTTCATTTATAGGTTTATTAACTTTCTTACATTTAGGATTCGTCATTTTTAATGGTTTAAAATATATACGATAACATATACATATTACTTCCGATCTTGGTAAATAGTATAACCATGAGTTTTGACATTTAATGTTAAAGCTTGAAAAATATTCCTATCAGACAAAGAAAGTTGTAAATTTTGGTAAACATTAAAATATAGCGGTCCATGAGACAAACTAGATTCTATTATACCCATTAAAGATTGTTTCCAATTTTTATTTCTAGTGTCTCTAAGAACTGCTAAAAAACTTTCAGGTAATCCCTGTAATGTTAATGGTTTAAAAGCAATTTGCACTAAACCAATATGCAAGTAATTATAAATATGTTTATATCTATTAATATCTTGTGGAGTTATTAACTGAACTGTCATGTCATCTTCATTCATAGTTAAAGTCTCTTCTGTAGTTTTAACAGTTTGGATAAAACCTAATGCTTCAAAAGTTCCTAATTTATATATGAATTTAGGGTGGATACTAGGAATAGTCCATTTATTAAGAAGGTCTAAATTTTTTGGTGCTTCATATTCTTCTATTAACTGATTTTTAATCAATTGTTTATTACTGTTTTTAAATCTATTGAATATACTCATTAACAATAAATCGAGGTAATATCACATAGTGTTCCATGGCTCTGATACCACAACCGAGCAGGACCATAACGGGATATGAGTAATTTTTAACGTTATTTTTAAAAAAATATTTTTAAATAAAAGAGTCAGGTGGGCTAGGCGAGTCAATGAGTAAAACGCCCTAAAACAGCACCGTGGCTACAAAAGCGGGGCTAAAACATGACTTTGCCTTAAATACACCAATTTCGTATTGTCAAATACATCTTACTAACGCGTTAGATGATTGTGTTTTAGAACACTTGTATACTATATGGTTATATATGCAATTACTTTAAAACAAATGCAAAATAATTTATAACGGAAGATATTGGATAAGGAGGAGGTGGGAAGGATACGGAAACAGATAAATCCAAAGGATGAGCAACACATGTATAAAAGAATCTAAATATTTCCATAAAATGCCCCAGAACAAATAACACCCCCAATTGTTAAGACAAAAGTGTACAAGTTGCTTGGATATAAGAACAAATACCCAAATGTCATTCTTGCCAAAAAGGACACATCTTCACTATTCCTAAAAAGTGGTCATGTATAATATATATATATATATATATATATATATATATATATATATATATATATATATATATATATATATATATATATATATAAGAATGTAAAATTTAATATGATGAAAATATCATATTGTTATTTTTATTAGGGATAATGGCTTAAAAGGGTAATCTATTTTTTGATTTGTACACATTTAATCACTAGTTTTTTTTGTCTATATTTGACCATTTAACTTGTTTTTTTGTCCACGTTCATTCCCTATAACCGTTCAATCCAATTTAAGCTGAAAACATAACTTAAAAGGGTAATATATTTTATAATTTTTACACATTTAGTTCTTAATGTTTATGTACATATTTAGTCATTATGACCGATTTTCTTCATATTTTGCTTACGACATCCTATACGGGACAATCATTAATGATATGTTCTCATACATGGTTCATCATTCACTAATATCAGTAACCTAATTCACAAATTGGTCAAATAAAGTTGGTGCCCTAGTTTTCTCCAATTAGAAGATGTATTCGTCTTTGATTTCTTCGATCTTCATAGCAGCCAATGAGATTTTTTGTCTTGGAAGTGCAAATTCGAGTTGGGAGGAAGCATTCACAAAGAATCTCATTGTCTACTATAAAGATAGATGATTTTTTTTCCAATTTGTTCTTTTGTCTTAGAAGTGCAAATTCTTTTAGCATCTTCCTTAATTCTTCTTGTTTTGGAAGTGTAAATTCGAGTTAGGAAGAAATAATCACAAAAAATCTTGTTGTCTGCTATGGAAATAGATGAAACTGAAGACGAAGTCATCTTTTGTTTGGAGAAAACTAGGGCACTAATATTATTTTACCGATTTATGAATTAGGATACTAATATAAGTGAATGACGAGCCACATACGAGAACATCTCATTAATGATTGTCCTATGCAAGAAGTCGTGAGCAAAATATGAATAAATTGATAAATGGGTACAAATGTGTACAAACTGAAAAATATATTACCATACAATTAAATCATTTTTCAGCTTAACCTAGAGTAGCCGGCTATAAGGACTAAATATAGACAAAAAAAAAACAAGTTAAATGGTCAAATATAGACAAAAAAACTTAATGACCAAATGTGTACAAATAAAAATATAGTACCCTTTTAAATCATTATCCTTTTATATAATCATTAAAAAGTTCCAATATAATATAATATAATATTTATAATTAACTATTTATATTAAAAAAAATAGTAAAATTAGGTAATATTATAAAATTAAATTCCATAACTCCATAATGAATTTATAAAAAAACATAGTCATATATTTTAATAAAAAAACAATCTATATATATGAAATTATATAATATTTTATTAAATACTTATCATTAAAAAAATTGTTTATGATTTTGGTTATATGTTTTATTTTAATTTATCTTTTAATAACTTTAATAAAATTCTATATACAAGTCATTATTTTTTTATTAAAAGATAAAAATATTAATAAAGAATCTTTGGCCTAACGTTAAAGAATGATTCTCTCAACTGAGAGATTATGAGTTCAAGTCTTGTTGAAGATGTATATGGTAATTTAAAAAGTGGATTAGTTTGTTGTTAAAAAAAAAGATAAAATATTATATATGTTAATTGGATTGAAATATTATTTTAATAATACAAATTTTAACTACCAATTAGTAATTATTGTTTGATTAAAAATGTTACTCACTGAATCATAAATTATATTTTCCTTTTTACACTAATGGGTCTCATGAAAAAAGATTCGCAACTACATATTTGAAACATCCCAAAAATACGGTCCAAAATTTTCGTTTTCAAATCATTATTACAACCATAAATCATCCATAATCATAAAGAAAACCATGTATCATGTATCTCAAAACATCATATCAATACTTTGACAAAACCATATGATAAAAACATCATAGTCTAAACATCCCATGCAAAAAAACTGTGGTGTGTGTCATGCGATCATCTTGAGCCCTTCCCTTTGCTAGTGGAAGTACCTGAAACCAAAACTGAAAACCGTAAGCATGAATCTTAGTGAGCTCCCCCAAACTACCACATACCACACACATATAACATGCAACTAGGAGATACGGGCCCCGCCCACACTTCGCTAACTAGGATATACGATACCCACCCACACTCTGTTGACTCTGAGAAACGGGCCCCGCCCACACTCAGCTACTAAACAAACATACATGTATCACACAGACAAAAAGTATAGATAAATCTATCAGTCAGACATATATCCATAATCAAACTAAACTGTGAGATACGGGCCCCACCCACACTCGGCTACTGTGAGATACATGCCTCGCCCACACTCAGCTACTATCATATCATACTCTGGGTCGACCTTTGTCCCTTAGAATCGTTCCTACTGAAGGAAACTCACCTCGCAAGACTGGCTACTGAAAACTCAAGCGAGGAATCCATGTCTGCTGCTCTAGCGACTCTCCGACTATCAATTCCATGACAACACTTAATCAGAATCTAATAATCCTTCTTAGGGTAAAATGACCATTTTACCCCTTGTTAAAGTCAACATCCTGGTCAAAGTCAACTTTCCAGGTTGACCTAACTCGCCAAGTCATCCTATTGACTCGTCGAGTTCTAGAACTCAGAAACCCTAAAATTTCGACTCGGCTCGCCGAGTCACCCTATGAATCGTTGAGTTCCCAGGCTACCAATCATTGTGACTGGACGAACTAACTCGTCGAGTTTTCCTCATAATCACCGAGTCCTAGCATAGTCAGAAAAGGGACAAAGTCATCCAACTCGTCGAGTTCCTTAACAACTCGCCGAGTTTCATGAACATTATCGAGGATCCTTGATCGGACTCGTCGAGTTCATTTATGAACTCGTCGAGTCCCTTGTAGATCTAACCTAGATAGCTGATTTCACACTTCTAAGGCTCCAAAATAAAGATCCAGAACGTATCCATGGTCCATTTGTATAAATTTGGTGACTTGATGGCTTTGCACACCTCAAATGGACCCAAACTCAAGTTATAGCAACCTACTTCCAAGAACATGACCATTGCATGGACAAAAATGGGTTCAAGACTTATTTTATGGTTCTAGAAGCTAAATATCATAGGAAGAAGGGATTGCTTGGCTTACAATCCATGGAGAGTAACTTATCCTTCTTAAAGGGGTCAAAAAGACCCATAAATCAACACTAAAAGGGATCTAAGCTATGGGTTATCAAGCTAAGAGCTTTTTACCTTAAAAGGTTGCCAAAGATGGATGAAATCTTGGATCTTGATCTTCTCCACAAGCTTGATGGCTCCAAGCTCTTTCAACTCTCTTCTATATCACAAAAACACAATCAAAACCTCAACAATCTCTCAAGTATGAAGCTCACAATGGATTAGGGTTTTTGGAGAACAGGGAGGCTGGTAAGGGAGGCCTAAAATGAGTTAAGTGGCTTAAATAGGGTGCATAACCCCGAAAATAGGGTTTCCTCCTGACAAACCTACTCGTTGAGTCCAGGCTTCGACTCGCCAAGTAGACCATTTAAATCTTGCGTCCCATCTGGCCTCTACTCGACGAGTTAGGGCTACCAACTCGTCGAGTAGATTTTACAAAATGAATATTAATTGAACTAATGCGTACCAGAAACGAGGCGTTACAATTCTCCCCCACTTGTCTTAGACTTCGTCTTCGAAGTCTGTTGCATCTGAAAACAACTTCGGGTAGTGCTCCTTCATCTTCTCCTTGGGCTCCCATGTCCACTCTAAACCCTTACGGTGCTGCCACTGCACCTTAACTAACTCAACCCTCTTGTTCCTCAGCTCCTTCGTCTTGCGATCTAGAATCGCCACTGGTCTCTCAATGTAGTTCAGGCTGTCATCAAACTGAATATCCTCAAGGGGTACCACTACTGAATCATCCAATAAGCACTTTCGTAACTGAAAAACATGGAAATTGCTATGAATCTGGCTGAGCTCTGCTGGAAGATCTAACCGGTAAGCAACCCGACCCACCCAGGACAATACCCTAAACGAATCTATGAACCTGGGGCCTAGATTGCCCGGCTTTCGGAACCTGATAGCACCCTTCCAAGGTGATACCTTTAGGAGGACCATATCGCCCACCTAAAACTCCAAGTCTTAATGTTGCTTGTCGGCGTAACTCTTCTGCTGACTATGAGCAGCCTGGAACCTACTCTGGAGCTGCTGGATCCGCTATGTGGTCTTGAGTACCACCTCCGTACTCCCCATTACTCTCTAACCAACCTCACCCCAACATATTGGGGTCATACACTTCCTCTAATAGAGCATCTCAAAGGGAGGTCGGTCTATGCTGACAGGGTAACTGTTGTTATACGAAAATTCCGCTAACGGAAGATATGTATCCCAACTGCCACCGAAATCTAACACGCATGCGCGTAGCATGTCCTCGAGAGTCTAAATCGTCCTCTCGCTCTGCCCGTCCGTTTGGGGGTGGAAATCGGTGCTGAAGTGGAGTGGAGTACCCATCTCCTCGTGAAACCGCTTCCAAAATCTGGAAGTGAAACAGACATCTCGGTCTGATACTACCGAGACTGGCACTCCACGACGTGCCACTATCTCCCGCACATAAATCTGGGTCAGCTTCTCGGCCGAGATGCTCTCCTGGATCGGTATAAAGGGGGTGCTCTTAGTCAACTGATCCATGATGACCCATATCGAATCAACCCCACGTGCGGTCCTGGGAAGCTTAATAATGAAATCCATGGTGATATCCTCCCATTTCCACACGAGAATGTCTAACGACTGCATCTTGCCGTGCGACCTCTGATGTTCGGCCTTGACCTTCCTGTAGGTCAAGCACCTCTCCACATACCATGCTATGTATCGCTTCATGCAGGGCCACTAGTAATTGGGTCAAAGATCTCTGTACATCTTCGTCGCGCCCGGATGGATGGAGAACATAGACTTGTGGGCCTCATCCATCAATACCTGCCGTACTCCGCCCCAGTACGGTACCCAGAACCTCCCATGCAGGGTCAACAACCCTCGTCTGTCATAATCAAATGAGGCCACTCGCCCATAATCCTCTCGCACTTCTGGTGCTCCTCCTTCAGGACCTCAACCCGCACCTCTTGGATCTGCTCCAGTAATGGAGTAATCACTGTCATCCTCAGACAGATGTCTCATATTGGGGCCACTACCGCCTTGCGGCTAAAGGCGTCAGCCACTACGTTGGCCTTGCCCAGGTGGTAAAGGATCTCACAATCATAGTCATTCACTACATCTAACCACCAACGCTGCCTCATGTTCAGATTCGGCTGATCCATGATGTACCTCAAACTCTTGTGATCCATGTAAATGGTACACCGGACCCCATAGAGGTAATTCTGCAAAATCTTGATGGAGAACACCATTGCCCCCAACTCTAAATCGTGCGTCAGATAGTTAGCCTCATGAGGCTTCAGCTGCCTCAAAGCATAAGTTATCACATGACCCCGCTACATCAACACTGCTCCCATGCCTGTGATGGACGCATCACAGTAAACTACGAAGTCATCTACACGCTCTGGCAGAGTGAGAATCGGTGCCTCACATAACCGCTGCCTGAGCATCTCAAAGGCTGCCTGCTGCTTAGGTCCCTAACGAAAAACCACCAACTTCTTGGTCAGTCGGGTCAACGGAACTACAATCTTGGAGAAGTCCTGAATAAATCTTCTGTAATACCCCGCCAGACCCAAGAAAATCCGAATCTTGGTTGGAGACCTCGAAATCTCCCACTGCATCACGGCCTCTATATTGCCCGGATCGACCAGAATACCTTTCTGGTTGATGAGATGCCCAAGGAACTACACCTCGCACAACCAGAACTCGCACTTGGAGAACTTGGCGAAAAGTATCTCCCTCCTCAGTATCTCCAGCACCTCCCTCAAGTGCTTCTCATGCTGCTCCTGAGTCTTTGAGTAAACCAAGATGTCATTAATGAATACTATTACAGACCAATCCAGCATCGGTTTGCACACTCGGTTCATGGGGTCCATGAACGCGGCTGGAGCATTGGTGAGTCCGAACGGCATCACCACAAACTCATAATGACCATAGTAAGTCCTAAAAGCTGTCTTCTGCACATCGTCATCTCTGACTTGCATCTGGTGATACCCTGACTGTAGATCAATCTTGGAGAACCAAGATGCTCACTGAAGCCGATCAAACAAATCATCTATCATCGGAAGTGGGTAACGGTTCTTCACCGTTACCTTGTTCAGCTCCCGGTAGTCTATGCACATGCGATGTGACCCGTCCTTCTTATTCACAATAGGATCGGGGCTCCGAATGGTGAACTGCTCGCCTGATAAAACTCTTGTCTAGCAGCTCTTGCATTTGCGTAGACAACTCTTGCATCTCGGGAGGAGCCAGTCGATATGGTGCCTTGGCTATCGGAGCCGCACCACGAACTAGGTCAATCCTAAACTCAACCTGTCTCTACGGAGGTATCCTAGGTAAATCCTCTGGGAATACGTCCGGGTACTCTCACACTACCGGTACATCATCAACTGCCACCTTACCCTTCTCCCCGGTATCTATGACATAGGCGACATATCCGACGCAACCCTGTTGAAGGTGGCGTCTCGCCTTCACTGCTGAACAGAGAATCGTTCCACGCTGTGGCCTCTCACCCTGAATAACTCACACTCCCCCACTAGGAGTGCAAACCCTCACTAGCTGCTTCTCGTAGTCAGTCACTGAGCCATTGGGGCTCAACTAGTCCATACGAACTATAACCTTATTCCCTCGCAGGGGAATAGGAGCCAAATCCACTGAAAACTACTCATCAAATAACAGTAGCGTACATCCTCTATGAACCGTCGTGACCCTGACGGTCCTATCATCTGCTATCTCTACATCGAATGGACAATCCAACTCCCTTGGAGCTCTACTAAACCGCTTGCTAAGTGCGAGGGACACAAAAGATCGGGTAGCACCCGAATCAAACAGTACCATGGCTGATATGCCGTTCACTAAGAACGACCCTATAAACACATCAGGAGTTGCTCGTGCCTCCTTTGTTGTCAACTGGAAGGCTCTGCTCTTCATCACTGGTGCCTCAGCCCGACATTGACGACCGTCTGTAATCCTCAATGTAGCAGGGGTGAGTGCCGTCACCTTCCCTACTGCTGCTAAACTCAGACACCGAGACCTCTTGTGGCTCCTCTGATTGCACTGAAAGCAAATCATATCATATAATGCGGTGGTAATAGTGGTAGAAGTAGCAGTACAATCCCTGCTCACATGTCCTGTTCGGCCGCATTTGAAGTAGCCTGAACTCCCCGCCCTACACGTCCCCTCGTGCAACCTACCACACTTGCCGCAACGGCCTCGACCCTGCTGGCCCTTCCCTCGGGAATCTATCTTGGGCTTCTTGCCCGAGCCCTCCATGCCAGATACCGAATCTAGCTTCCTCTTCCTCTCCATCTTTAAATCAATCTCCCTCTCACGAGCCCTCGCAATCATGTCCTCCAGCATATTGCAGCTGGAGCGGTTCACAAACTGGTGGATATCACTCCGCAACATCTCATGATACAGGGACTTCTTCATCTTGTCGTTCGCCATGTATTGCAGAACAAGAAGGGCCCTCTCCCTAAACTTGGCTGTGATCTTCGCCACAGTCTCAGTAGTCTGCTCAAGATCCTAGAACTCCCTCGCTAACTGTTGCACCTCAATCACAAGTGCAAACTCATCCCTGAACCTGGTCGTGAAATCACTCCAAGCCATCGCATCCAACACTTTATCATCACCAATGGCTCTCCCAACCTCCTCCCACCAGTCACGTGCCATGTTCTTCAGAAGACAGGACGCAAGCCTAACCTTGTCCCCCTCGGGACATCTGCTAGTGCGGAACGCTTTGGCGACATCCGCCAGCCATCTGTTACTCGCAATGGGGTCCCGAGCCCCATGGTAGTCGGGAGCTCCACAAGCCCTGAACTCCCTGAAAGTCAGTGTGCACGACCCCATCATGACCGCCACCTCAGTGCAGAAAGCATCAACCTCTCATCCAAAAGCTCAAGAATGCCCTCCTTGATCGTGCCAAAGATCACATAAGTGGCTTAAATAGGGTGCAAAACCCCGAAAATAGGGTTTCCTCCTAACAGACCTACTCGTCGAGTCCAGGCTTCGACACGTTGAGTAGACCATTTAAATCCCGCGTCCCATCTGGCCTCTACTCGACGAGTTAGGGCTACCATCTTCATCTTCATCTTCTTCGTTGATTTAAGATAAGTTATCATCTTTTATGAGTCATGTATATGTTTTTATTTTGATGTTTGCCTCTAAAATAAGTGATAATTTATCTATGTGTTAAACTGTGAACGAGCTATTTATAAACTGAAATATGAGATTATACTTGCCAATGAGTTGTAAAGGTATTGTATTAAATTATGAATTTTGTGTATTAAGTTGTAGATTTTATTCACAACTTAATATAATAAATTTACAATTTAATACACAAACATTCCTCCAAATATGAATGTATAAATGTGAGTTTTAAGTTGAGAATATGGCTGTGAATATATAGTTTTTATGTATTAAACTGTGAATTTATTGTATTAAGCTATGAATTTTGTGTATTAAACTGTGAATTGAATGTATTAAGCTTTTGAATTGATTGTATTAAATTGTGATTTTTTTTTATGAATTAGTTTTGTGTTTGCTTATGAAATATGTGAAGAAAGAAACATTATACACATATATGATTTTCTCTAATTTTAAATAAAATATATAAAATTTAAACTGTGAATATTATGTAAATTAAACTTTGAACGAAACACTAGTCACCACATCTAAATGTATAAATGTTCAAGTTAAGAATATGACATATATGTCTATTAAATTGTTAATTTAGTATATTATGATGTACATTTTATGTATTAAACGGTAGTTGACTGTATTAAACTGTGAATTGACTACATTTTACTGTGATTTTTTTAAATAAATTTTGTGTTAAAATATTAATGGTTTATGTATGAATTTTTGTATAAATGTTGTTGTGAATATTTTTATTTTTTGTGTTGTATACTTATATAAGAATGCATTAGTTTTTTATAATTGTTTTGTATTAAATTCAAAATGAGTAAATTAGCAGGTTTATTAAACTATGAATGTAGTATTTAACTTCTCATTGCATTACTTTATACACAGATCTGATTTGTAAGGAATGATGGTTTCAATGTTGGCGCATGTGGTTGGTGGCGGCATGTGGTGGTGTTAGTGGTGGTAGAGTTTGATAATTCTTAGAATTTGTGAATTAGTATAAAATTGATTGTATTAAGTTGTGAATTTTACGTATTAAATTATAAATGGACTGTATAAATTTATATTTTATATAAATTGTGTTAGAATATGAATGAATGTAAGAATGACCGAAAATATTAGACAAAAAAATTATGATTTTGCCATTTTCTTTCCAAAAAGAAAAAAATCGGGATTTTAACATATGTAGTAATATTCACAATACATATTTATTTAAAAAATAGAGGTTCTTAGGGTTCTTAATCTTATTTGGTTCTCATTTGAACCACTCCCTATATATATATATATATATATATATATATATATATATATATATATATATATATATATATATATATATATATAGAGAGAGAGAGAGAGAGAGAGAGAGAGAGACAGGTAGGTTCCGTTGAGATTAAAACTAAAATAGAGATCTCGAGATTCAACCCCAACCATGTATTTCACATCTGCCGCTCTAACCCTTCGGCGTACCGGCACGGCAGGTCTGGTGTAATCATAAATGATTACACAGTGCCACCCGTTCCTTTCTCCTCCGCCACCATCCCCACCATCGTAACCACCACCGCCACCACCAGTACCACCACCTCTGACACCAGTTGACCCCACCAATGTCACCTCCGTTACTTATACCACCGCCACCTCTGTCACCACCACCTCTTCTGCGACTAACTATAATAATCATTTATGATTACGCAATCTGTGAACAAACATATATGTATAATCATTTATGATTATGCATATACGTATAAACATGTATAATCCTGTATGATTATACCTCTCTGCCATATAATCATTTATGATTACGCATACATCGTTGCTGCTGCTACGCTGGAGCATTAGAGCGGCAAATGCGAAATATGTGGCTGAGGTTTAATCTCAAGATCTCTACTTTTTTTTATTCTCAAGTGAACCGTCCCCTATATATATATATATATATATATATATATATATATATATATATATATATATATATATATATATATATATATATATATATATATATATATATATTTGTTCCTTTGAGATTCAAAATAAATTAGAGATTTTGAGATTTAACTTCAGCCACATAATTTACATATATCGCTCTAACCCCCCGGCGTACCAATGCAGTGGGTCAGTTATAATCATAAATGATTATGTAGCGCTACCCGTTTCTTTCACCTCCGCCACCTTCCCCACCACCACAATCAGCCATATAATTCACATATGGAAGTGGTTTTGCCGTTAATTGTTCTAAATTCTAACGTTTTATATTGGTTGCTTGGTTCCTTGATTAATAATGGTTCTATATTGATTTTTTTTTGTGTGTGTATATATATAGGGAAAAGTGAATATAACATTAAGGGTATATAAGCTTAGGTACCAAAACTCACTATATTACATCGTTTTGTATCATATATACACATTGTAATTGTCCAATGTTCTTCTAATTCAACTTTTAACATGATTTAATTCCAAGATTTTTATAAATTTTACATTTATCTCCATTTTACATAATTTTCATTTTAACTATAATATATATAGCTTAGTAGGTGTTCGGCATACATATATGTGATGTAAGAGGAAGATAATAGTGAAATATCAAAAATCTTGAAAGTAAATCAAGTTAGGGGTTGAAGTTTAAGAACATTATAATGATTATATCAAACAAAATGACATATTATGGTGGGTTTGGGTACCTAAGATTATATATCTTTAAGGGTATATTCATTTTCACCATATATATATATATATATATATATATATATATATATATATATATATATATATATATATATATATATATATATATATATATATATATATATATATATATACGGGAGGGTTCATGCGAAAATGCAAATAATTTACGAAAACACGAAAATAAGGGAAAACTTTGAAATTGTGCCATCTCAACCTTATATTTTTGACAATAATTCATCCAAACTTATATATATATATATATATATATATATATATATATATATATATATATATATATATATATATATATATATATATATATATGGGAGGGTTCATGTGAAAATGCAAATAATTTACGAAAACACGAAAATAAGTGAAAAGTTTGAAATTGTGCCATCTCAACCTTATATTTTTGACAATAATTCATCCAAACTTTGAACTACATAATGATAATCGATGATACATGAGAAATTTTTTCATATTAGCAAAACATGATTTTTGACATTTTTATTATGAAAACATGAATTTAAAAATTGTTAAAGACATTTTTTTTTAACCGGCAAAATTGATATATATTAATGGGAATAGCCCCACTTGCAAGAAGCTAGTAGAGAAATGTTTTACATAAAATCAGCAAAATAAAGGGGGAAAATTCCATACTCTCCAATCTAAACTAACATTTTCTCCCCTATGTTTAATCCACACATATGACACTGACTTAACATCAGCCACAATCCTCTCCGCCTTCATGATAATTATTTTTAAAATCCTCTCATTTCGGGCTATCCATAAACACCATATGGTTCCATATAAGATTGTGATTAATTTACATCTCTTCTTTGGGCAATTTCCCCATGTAGATGCAAACTTAATGATGTCCAGAACTGAGTGAAAATCCATCTCCGGTAGACCGCACCAGTGAAAAATCAACCGAAAAACTTCCCTTGCCAATGAACATGTTACAAGGATATGATCACCTGTTTCTTATGCCAAATTGCAAGCACCACAAACACTTGACTCCAATGAAACACCTCTGGTTTTGAGTGCTTCAGCTGAAGGAATCCGATTTTGTTTTGCTCTCTAGATAAAGCACAAGACTTTTAATGGAATCGACTTAATCCACGGGAAGATCCCATCACATACCGGAAAGGATGCTCTTTCAATCGTGTCTCGAAGGGCTACCACACAGAACTCTCCATTATTAACAAAGGGAGAAACCCAGGTACCACTAGCCTCTTCATAATGCATTACGTTCCCGAATGGAATATTTATTTGTTCTAACTTTTTTTTTATGCTTTTTGTGATATTATGCCACACACTGCTCCAAGGATTTTTTTTCTCCAAACCTGTTATTCACACCCAACACTTTATGCAGTCCATTGATGATCTGGACCCAAAAAGAGTTTGGTTCATTTTTCAGCCTCCATAACCACTTAGTTAGTAATGCCAATTTTAGGGATCGGATAGAACCAATACCCATACCACCAACCGCTCTTGGGGCTATAATCTTTTCCCAAGCCACCCATTTGATTTTATTTTTGCAAGAAGGACCACCCCAAATGAACTGTCTACGGACTTTCTCTATTGATCTTATAACTCCATTCGAGGCCCCAAAAATGGATAGGAAGAATGTGGGTAGACTCCCGAATACCGATTTGGCAAGGGTAATTCTTCCACCGAAACTGAGGGTTTTTGCCTTCCAAGTTGAAAGTTTAGACTTCAATTTGTCTACTATTGTGTTCCATGAGGCTTGTCGATTCATATAAACCCAACCGGGACGCCAAGGTAGGTGAATGGTAGTGTTGCCGGTTCATACCCAAGAGGAGATGCCCAATTAATAACATACTAGGACGGTACTCCTATCCCATAAACCTTAGATTTAGAGAAATTCACCTTTAAACCAGAAGAAATATAAAAGCACCTAAGTATTCTGGCAAGGTTTGCAACATTTCTGCATGTCCAATCTGCCAAAAATAAAGCATCATCTGCGTACAGGAGGTGGGATAAACATACAATTGTGTTTGGGATATGGACACCATCAAAAATACCTTTAGATGTTGCAGATTTCATTACAACGTTTAGTCCCTCCATTGAAATGATAAACAAGAAGGGAGATAGAGGGTCTCCCTGTCACTCCCTTTGTCATTGAGAATTTAGCAGTGGGACTTCCATTAATGAGGATAGAGGCCCTAGCCGATTCAAGACAACCACGAATCCACGACCTCCATTTACATCCAAAGTTCATTTGTGCCATTATGGAATCAAGGTAACCCCAGTTGATTGAATCGAAAGCCTTGTTAAAATCTGCCTTAAATAACAAGATTTTCCTGCCATCTGATTTAGCCCAAGAGCAAACTTCATTGACAATTAAGGGCCCCTCTAAAATGTTTCTCCCTTCCACAAAGGCAGACTGGACTTCATCAACCACACTTCCAATCACCTTTTTAATGCGTAGGGCAAGAATTTTTGTGATGATCTTATACATCGAACCAATCAGGCTGATTGGTCGATAATCATCAAGGCAAAACGTGTCTTTTCTTTTGGCTGCCAACGTGATGAAAGAGGTTGCATCCATTTGAGAAATTACCCCATCTTTCAAAATGTTTAACCGAAGCTGATACATCACCTTTAATGAGCTCCCAGTATTTCTTGAAAAATTTCATGGTGAACCCGTCCGGACCCGGGGCCTTCTCATTTCCACAAGACCAAATGGCATTTTTAATTTCACTAATTGATATCGGGGCCTCTAGATATTCAGCATCGGTTGGAGAAAGTTTTTTTAAATAGATTACTACTAAACTTTGGTCTAGTCACCCATTTCTCATGGAATTTGTTGGAAAAGAACGTCACTGCTGCATTTTTCATCTCGAAGGGGCGAGAGGTCCATTCTCCATTAACCACAAAACCATGAATTTGGTTTCGTCTTGCCCTGCTATTAACATAATCATGAAAAAATCTAGTATTCTCGTCCCCATCTACCACCCATTTCAACCTTGCTTTCTGCCTCAGATCTGCCGATGCATATCTTTCCATTTCTAAAATTCTGTCGTATCCCCTCACCCTTTCTTCGATCTCAGTTTCGGATAATTGTCTCAATTCCGCCATTGAGTAAATTTCTTTCATTCGTTTCTTCACGCCCAGAAGTTCCTGATTCTCCTTTTGATATTCGATCATTCTCCATTTTTTGATTTCTCCTTTTAGATGTTTAAATTTACAGGCTAAATAAATATCAGCTGCCCTAAATCCCTTGAGCTCTTCTCAGGCCTTTACCACAATCTGATCAAACCCATCACGCAACATCCATGAATTAAACAACTTGAAAGAGGGTGGACCAAAGTCTTCTACTTCCGTCTTAAGGATCATTGGCGAATGATCCGAGAATTCTTTTGATAGAGCAATGGAGAAGGCCAAAGGAAATTTAGACATGAAAAAAAATAGTTGTTAAAACAACATTTATATCTATATTATCATAACTCAATTCAATGTAAACTTATTAGCATTAATTTATTGATAATAAATTTAATTTTTATTTAATTTGTGTTTGACTTTTTTGAAGAAAAAAAATGTTTTCACATTTTTACGAAATATTTATGTTTTCGCATATATATATATATATATATATATATATATATATATATATATATATATATATATATAT